>NC_047526.1:22990342-23108987 GCF_902827115.2 Pseudochaenichthys georgianus
CTTAATGAGAATCATTTACATGTCAGGATGGTACTCCCAGGGGTGGGGGAGGGGCCACAGTGTTGAGAATTGTGTCACTCACTGGTTCACAGGTTCTCATAATCGGTCTTTTTTCTCTCACACAGACACACACTCATATACATCTACACAAACACTCACACGCAAAATGCAAAGCGTACAGGAATTCCACAAAAGTCCAACCTTTTCCCAACTATTTGAACCCGGTAAAAAAGGGTATTTTTCTGTAGTCTCTTTTTAAAATGTTACTGTACATCATGTGTCCTCTCAATGACACTAGTCCTCTGATGACAATGAGTTCCTGTCTCTCACCCGGGTCAAATCTAGAGCTACGTCGGCGGCAGTCTGCCCTTGTTTTTGGACAAGACCGGGTCATGCCAACGGCCCACACAGTGACATCATCATTACCCGACTGCTAGCCTAATGCATCGTTCTGTCAGCAAAAATTAAAGAAACGGATGCTGGTGCAACTTCAAGAGCACTGCCGACGGGAAACAGACCCCCGTTAAAGGCATGGCAGGGACATAAGCAAAAAAACCCACTTCTCCTCTGTTGGATTTTGGAAGAGAGGTTATGAGTCCGGTTGAGAGAGCAGAACATCTCTTTTTTTACCCCTTGCTAGCACTCTGAGAGTTTATAGAAAAACTGTACAGTAATTCTTTGTTTAATCCTGACAGTATTTACAGTAGCAACAACAATATTTCATAATCTGAAAACAGATCCCAAGTTTATTTTTCTGATCTCAAGAAGTCAACCATTCAGCACAATACAAAAATGTTAAGAAACCAAAAGGAAAACTGGTCACTAAACCTGCAAAAGAAAACTACAACTATTGCTCCTAATCTACCAACAACTCACCTATTCATAATACATATTGAAACAAAGCCGTCCCTAAAAATACCCTCAAGATTTCTTTTATGAAACATTTTCTAACAGTGCCTTCCAATGAACTTCCACTACTGTATATACTTTCCCCATAGATTCATCTTTTACAATTCTTAAAAAAAGCTATATATGTATTTCAATAATGTCATCCTCAAAATCAAACGACCCCAGGAAAGGAAAACAAAAATATTTTCAACGCGGTATTAAGGTCTTGTTAATCCTTTCTTTGCACATAAGTCTTCATTATCCTGAATTAATCTTTTTAGGCGCAGAAACTCTTTAACTCTAAGGGCGAGGTTGCAGGAAGGGGGAGGGAGGGAGGGTGTAGAGCGATAATAATCTGTGCGTCAGATAAAAAGTGTCCTTTCCTCTCTCCTTTGTTTGTGGTGCTTTAGAGCCCTTGGCTGTTGCTTTGAGACTCTGAGACACGCAGGGCCCATCCTTCAGTGAGAAATGTGTCCAGGTTGCTCTCCCAGGGCTTCCAGATCTTAAGAAGAACTCTTATCAGGGAGGAGGAGATGGGGGGACATAATGAAGGGAGTAGCTCTCTGTCTTTCTCTGCCTCCTTTTGTCAGGCGCTTTGTCACGCTTAGACAAGTCAGCAGGTTAAGCAACCTGCCTCGTTTGATCTTTTGTGACACACACACAACAGACACACCGTAAGAAAAAGTCGCCAAGGTGAGATCAACAGCTAGCTTGCACGCACTCTAGAAAGCATTCAGGTCCTCTCGTTAAACTTACCTCACTGAAAAAGGCAGCTTTAACTAACTGCTTTTAAATTCCTAAATAGCCTGAGAGGGCGGATAAAGTGAATAAAACACTAGATATACATGTGCAAGTCAAGAGGAACATCTGGGATCAGGATCTCAGGTAAAAGTGAAAGGAATGGTATTTAGCAAACTGGGCTCAGTGGCTTCAACGGAATCACACTTTGGGTCCTAAAGGCTGCCAGTTTGGGACGGAGGGGCAGAGCGGAGGGCTTCAGGTGCGTGTCGCTCCTCACTCTGTGCTTTTGTCCAGCTCTTTGTAGTGCTGAGAGCTTCTCCATCTACCCCTGGGGTGGGTGCTCACCTCCGACCTTGTCTTGTTGCAGTGAGAGAAGAGCTAGGTCACTCAAAGGCAGGTGAACATGGAGGGAAGGAGCAGTGTGTGCTGTTTGTATGGGAAGGTTGACTTGTAACCAAATGAATGAACGCCTGTGTTTCAGCTTATATTCCCCTCTATTGTTCTCTCTATAATGCTATTATTCTTATGTATTGAGTTCTCTATATGGTTTGAGCGACACTGTCCTCTTTGCCACAGTATTCTGATATATTCAAGTATCAACTGCTATTGAAATAACTTCATAATGTCACCTTGTATAGGGCAGGCTAATCACAATAAAAGCCTGCCATCTAAACAGGTGGAGACTTCATCTCACACATGACCTATTTAGTGCTATAAAATGAAAAAAACCGATGCAGTTATTATTGTGAATGTTCACCAACCCGAACAAATACGATGTATTGATAGCTGGACATATGTCCCGTTAAGTGGGAGCAGTTTAGTTATCGAAGCTGGAAAGGCTATTGAAATGTAGCCATTCAAAACAGCAGGTCACACAGCAAAAAGGCCACACTTCTTCTTCTTCTTCTTCTTCTTCATATTTCTATAGATTTGCACCATTTACTTCATGTTTTTGTGCAGCCTTATTCCTTTTCCAGCATGATCCTGTGCAGAATAGGCGCAAAGAGAAGCCCACTACCACGGCCCTTCATTAAAACCCCAAATGGAAATGCTTTTCAGGCGAGTTGCCCCAGACCACCGAAAAAAACAAAAAAAGTCTACTTCAGATGTGGACGAACAAAAACAAGAGTAAGGAGAAGGGTAGGAAATGAGGGTGGCAACATATTTCAGAATCTAAACTCTTGGAATAATATTAATAGCAATAATTTATTTTTTTTCTGCATCAAGGGACAAACAAATCTGCCAATTCTTCAGCAAGCAGTGATGACAAATAATAATAATAATAATCATAAACAAGAACAATAATAATAATAATAATCAAAATAATAATGTACACCCAATAAACACAATGCCCTACTTGCAGGGAAAACACACTTCAAAACATGGTAGAGCTCAGTAGCTATTTGAAACCAGTCCAAGTCCCACAGACCAGAACCACGAGTCCAGTCAATAACCTCACTAGGCCTTGTTTTCGTGTGCATGTGTGTGTGTGTTTGTGTGACTGTCCTTTTGGGGACATCGTAAGTAGCACACTCTAAAGGGTACCCACTTTGCGGGTACAGTTCATTTGGACACCCACTGGATTGGAAGGAAGCCCCAGGGTGCCATGATTAAAGTCTTTAGGGGAACCTATGTTCTTGGTAGTGTAAATGGGAACTCCTTCCACAAGCTGAGGACTTTGTTAGTGTTGATCATAAAACAAGCCAAACGGATGAGAGTTCACACGGTCCAAAAAACTCCCAATAAGATTAGAGTCTCTTCAGTTCAGATTCATACAAAAACAAAACAAATAATAATAACCATCGTGATAATTATCTTATAGGAACAACAACACAATAGCTAGATCATTTAGGAACTGCCACAGAGGCTTCAGATCGGGAATGCTACTTCATAACTTTCATACATTAAAACAAAAAAATCAAAAGAAAAAGTGGGGAAGAAGAAAGAAAAAACAACAAAAGAGAATATTTTTGAAAACAAAAAAGCGCAAAGCGTCGAGCGAGGAGGAGGAGGATAAATTTACTCGTGTAGAAGCTCTTGGAGACAGTTGGGGGACTTGAAGACCTCGGGGACCTCGCTGTCCAGTTTGCAGATGACCTTGTAGATGGCCTTCTTCCAGGACGGGTCCACGTCTTTGCCGGCCACAATGGCGTTAAAGAACTCCCTCAGTGTGATCTCTGCCACCTCAATGAAGCGTTCAGGGACCTTTACAGAAACAAGAAGAGAATAAATGATTAGCCATCTATTGAAGTATATTCTGTGTACATTTCAGAACGTTTTATCATGTTTCCACAATGTAGGACTTGTGCTTAAACACAAAGTGACACACTCAGGAATTCCAAAAATCCCTCTATCATTTGAAGCAGGGTTTTTTGCTCAATGCTGTTCTCTCCTCCCTTGTAGAATACGGTCATATTTTGACAGTGGATGTAAAACCATAAATCGCCTTTCTCTTGAGTATCTACTTCCTTAAAAGTCAATTGAGGCGTCAGCCTGAGAAAAGTCACTTCTTGTGAATTCTCAGGTTTCTCACACCTCCCATATCCCTCACCGCAACATGGTGAGCATGACATCTTTATGAGTCCCACTGTAAATCTGTGACCAAACAAGAGAGCGAAGCTGAGTGAAGAGCGGCGGAGAGGTGCTGGCGAAAGAGGAAGTACTAAATGCTTTGGGAACGGGGAGACACGCCGCCTCTTTAGTGTCCCTGACAGCAGCGCTCACCGACACCATGGAGATGATTAGTCTGGCAAAGATCTGTGACACCTTCCCCCAAGCCAACACTCAGCCACACACACACACACACACACACACACACACACACACACACACACACACACACACACACACACACACACACACACACACACACACACACACACACACACACACACACACACACACACACACACACACACACACACACACACACACACACACACACACACACACACACACACACACACACACACAGTCATGCAGGCGTGAGCACACACACCGGCACACACACCTCCTTGTGCCAAGATGACACATCCTGTACTGTTACAGAGCTCTACATAATGCTTGCTGCACACACACGAGCTACCCTGGCGTGTTTGGCTGAGTCTCTTTCCTCGACTCAAAGCTCCAGGGCGACGCAGCCTTCAGGGGTCACCTGCTTGGATAATGCTGACTGTCTCCCTGCCCGCCTCCCTTGATGCTCACACACACACACACACACTGTCCCACACACACACGCATATACAGCAGCTTGCCCAAAAGCCTGACAGTGCGCACTCCTCTCCAAGCCTCTCCTCCAGTGTCCTGCAGATACTCATCAGGAGTGTCAGGACACAGCAAGGTTAGTGGCCACTGGAACACACACACACACACACACACACACACACACACACACACACACACACACACACACACACACACACACACACACACACACACACACACACACACACACACACACACACACACACACACACACACACACACACACACACACACACACACACACACACACACACACACACACACACGTATGGACGAGTACACACAAGCATGCCTCTTGACACACAGGAACTGAAACACGCATGGGACAGCCACCCGCCCCCCCCTCTGGGTGATGAATGGAGGCTAAGATGCCCGTGTGTCTGGTGTGTGTGTGTGTGTGTGTGTGTGTGTGTGTGTGTGTGTGTGTGTGTGTGTGTGTGTGTGTGTGTGTGTGTGTGTGTGTGTGTGTGTGTGTTTGACACAGAGGAAACACACAAGCTAACCCAATTCCCCAAATATTAAGTTCCCCTCTGGTGGGACAGAAGCAGATATAATTCAATGTTTTGGGCCGCTGTCGTCTCTGAAATACGGGCACAATGACCCCAGTGCAGGGGTAACTATGTGTGTATGCGTTGTAAGCGCCGGGAGCGGGCATGTGCAACCTTTTCCCAGAAGGCCTCGCTAACGGGCCGGTGCGGCGCAGGTGCCCTAGCCGTTAGACGCAGGGAGTGCCGCATTACTAAGAATATTCCTGCATGGAATTTCTCCTGACGTTTTGACTATAAAAGGACAGCAAAACGCTGACTGCAAGGAGAAAGCAATGTCAAGGAGAAAAGGGTATTGGTATTTCAGATCCTCTTGACTGAGAGAGCGAGAGAGTGAGAATGGGAGGGAGGGAGAGAGCGATGGCGAGAGAAGGAGGGGCTGAGAAGAGTCTAAGGAGAGAGAGTGCAGCGACAGAACAGAGGGAGTTATTCCTGTCCCACAAGCCTTTGTTTTGTGAGTATGTGAGCAAGCTGCCTCCTGACCAGCAGCGAGCCCTAACTGTTTGCAACCCCCCCTTCTTCATCTCTCTCTCTCTCTCTCTCTCTCTCTCTCTCTCTCTCTCTCTCTCTCTCTCTCTCTCTCTCTCTCCCTCTCTCTCTCTCTAGGGTCAGCTGTTGGGCCTTTGTTCCAGAGGCATTGTGGGGGATTATCCAGTGTGGTCGTTCATTTGCTTGGCTGTCCGGTAAATGGGGCCAATCGCGTGGCTCACAATCGTTCATACATATTTCATAGGGCTTTTTAACAACTTCTCAGCAGAGCCCAAAATTAAAGGACAGACGTACAAAGAGGGGAGGAGAGAGGGAGGGAGAGTTGTGTGTGTGTGGATGATGCCTGGAAAAGGCAAATAAGGTGAATAAGAGTTCATATACACTCTGCCGGCGACATTGAAATATGCTCCTTTTATTTTGACTTGAATTGTCACGCCACCTTTTTTCGCACATGAAAACGGAGATTTTGAAATCTTAACATGTGTTGGGTTTTTGTGCCAAAAAAAAAGCACTTCTATAATAAAGATGCAAGTCTGCAGTCACGGTCAACGACCTGTCTGTCACATCTCACTTATTATAAACAATCACCTGGTCCATTTGTTATCATTCATCTGTTTATCTTTGGTTGATGCCTTCACAGTCACGACTTAACGTTTGGATCAGAGACCCTGTGCAGTAGCGTAGGAAACACTGTGTGCCTTGTCATTGTCAACCGGGAGAGTTATTAGTCTGCGATCAAAAGAATTCGGAGCTTTCTCAGGTTACAGAAAGGAAAACATAGGAACATTAGAATACGTTTGCATGTAATCTAATATATCATAAGAGATTATGTAAAGCAGAACGATAGAAACGAGCTTTAGAAGATGTCGGCGCCGGTATTAAACAGTGTTATAGTTTGCCTGACAAAAGAGGAGGGAGAAGAAAATATTCAAAGTTTTTCCTAATGTTAAAGGTGACATGTCATGCTTTTCCGGTTATTACCCGTCCCCTTGTGTGTTATGAAGGTTCTTATGCATGTAAACGGTGTGCAGAGTCAAAACCCTCAAAGTACACCCTGTAGCGAGTAAAACTCTAACACAGAGAAGAACTCCCCAAAACGCCTCGTTGGTGAAACGTCATCATCCATTTGATTCTTCCGGGTACATCAGGACGTCATGTTGTAACCGGAACGAAATGGACCAATCCGTGGAGCCGTTACGTTAAGTCCGCGGAGCCGTTACGTTAAGCCCCCGCTGATTGGTCCAAATTGATCCACGGACTTCCTCACACACATGCAGCTCAGCTGATGTCTCCTCCGGGCTGCTGCTGATAACAGACAGTTGGGATCGCGGCGAAATTCTCTCTGCAGACCCATTCATCTCACAGCGTTTATCATCCTTTTTCTTACTCAATATCAAGCCACACTTATTGTTTTTACTTCGGCTGAGACTGTGTGTGTGCTCAGGGTGAGTTTGGCTGTGTTTCGCTGTGTATCGCTAAACAAGGAAATCACACCTCCGCGGAGCTTAGCGCGATTCACAACGTGAAACAATCGGACGTTGTGAATCACCCTGAGCACACACAAAGTCACAGCCGAAGTAAATACAATAAGTGTGGCTTGATATTGAGAAGAAAAAGGTTGATAAAAGCTGTGAGAATGGGTCTGCAGAGAGAATTTCGCCGCGATCGCAACTGTCTGTTATCAGTCTGCAGCCCGGAGGAGACATCAGCTGAGCTGCGTGTGTGTGAGGAAGTCTGTGGATTGGTCAATCGGAGCACACTGGGCTCACAGGGAGGGGGGCAAGAGCTCCAACGGGCCGTTTAGTGGAGAGAGTGAATACACGTAGTTTACAGAGATGCTGTATGCGAAACAGTGTGAGTTTGGAAAATTGCACAGTATTTTTCTATTGTAATATCCCTCAACAATGGTATTATGATCAGTAGAAAGGACCATGACATGTGACCTTTAAGACTTTTTGGCGAATAGTGTAGTTTTCACGCAGCCATTTTTTTATTTAGCCAAATAAGTGTGGAGACTGACGAGCATGAGTGAGGTGTGAGGAAGGCAGAGGATAGAAGTGTGTGAGTTTGGTGGGGGGTCCAGAAAAAACAAAAGCTATCATGAAAAGGGATATTATTGTGGCTCTCACCCTGTGTAACACAATATGAAAGGAGGAAGGGCGGAAGGGGAAAAAAGGGATAAAGAATCAGCAATACTACACACGTTTCCCTGTATGCTGTGTGTTGGGTAGTACCAATCAGGGGGAAGGGGAGGAAGAGAGGAATAAAGGAAAAAAAGAGGGACTTCTCGGACAAGGGGCAGCGATGAGGCAGTTAATCACTCTGATTCACTGGCTCCCCCGCTCTCCCCCATTCTCTTCACCTCTCTCCATCTCCCCCTCTCGTGACAGGTTGCTTTGAGACAGAAGGATAAGCTCTTTTTCAGAGAGAGGGAATCGGATTTCCTGCTTTTTGATGAGATAATAAAATATGACGGAGGACAATAGGAGCCTGTGGACGGCTTGCTGAGAGCCATTCACTCGGGCAGCGGCCCCTGTCTTAAGACTGCTTAGACCAACGTTTAAAAAAGGTAGCCAGGGGCCCAAGCCCTCAGATAATGGCTACTGTTACCGTGTGTGTGTGTGTGTGTTTGTGTGTCTTTGCATGTGTTTTGCTAAAGCCTGAGAAATCTCCTCTCTCTCGGTGACTCAGGGTTGAGCTGTTTGTTTGGTCAACGTGTTTCTCCCCTTTGCTTTTGGGAACTGTCAGGAGATGTATTGCACCTTCTATTTGCACAGCGTTGGCCAAACAAGACAAGACCCTGGAAGATAAGGCTGTGTGTGCAAGTGAGTGTGTGCGCTTGTGAGCAGTAGCCTTGAAGGATGAAATGCAGGGACACAACACGAGCCCCTGCTGCCAACCAGGTTAATTCCTAACCCCAACTCAGCCTGGGAATACCAACACTTCCCATGCTTTCTCTCACTGTGCGTCTGTGTGTGAGAGAGAGGGCATTTATAGGTTGTGTAGTGCACGGAACGCCATACATACTGTAGATGCATCTGGCATTGATGTTGAATGGGTTTCTTTACAGTAAGTGTAATCTTAAGAACAAACTCACTTCTGCTGACCTGTTTTAAAACAAGAGTTCAGATTAAAGTTGAGCAGTGAGTCAAGCCAGAGCTTCCCGGACCTCCAACACACACACACACAAACACACACACATACACAAACACGGGCCCCTGTGCCTCACGTATCTGTTCTGATCAATAATCTACAAAGGCCTCGATAAGCCCTTGGCCCACACTGTCACTTTAGGCAAACACAACCCATGTCCCCATGTCTTCCTACTCCCCGCTGTCCCCAACCCCCTCTCCCGCTGATAAGACCATGGCTGAAGAGTCCAACCGACTAGTGAGAGAAACAACGGGCAGTCGCAGTGGATCCTTTGTTTAATCGCTTCCTTCTCCAAGTGCTTCATTTTCTCAACCTTACAATTTGTATCTAAAATCCTCTAAAATCCTCAAATGTGCGTTTTTCTCCTCGCTTAGATAACCATTGAGACGGGAAACGGGCCTCAAAGCTGAGCAAACACCAGCCACCCTCACTCCACTGATAGCCTTGAGAACATGGAGCCTTGAGGGGCTGCTGTGTATGCATGTGTGTGTGTGTGTGTGTGTGTGTGTGTGTGTGTGTGTGTGTGTGTGTGTGTGTGTGTGTGTGTGTGTGTGTGTCACGCTGTCTGATGTGTGTATGAATGTCACATGGGCTCTTCTCAAGGTGCACCTCCGCCTGGGAGTCAAGGACAGGACAGGGTCAAAGACATTGATGAAGTCGCTCTCCTATCACATCTTCCTCGCTCCTCCCTTCATCTCAAACCCCCACCCTCACCGTACACACACACACACACACACACACACACACACACACACACACACACACACACACACACACACACACACACACACACACACACACACACACACACACACACCACACACACACACACACACACACACACACACACACACACACACACACACACACAGCAAATTCATATCATATCAGGGCCTCTTTTGACCCGTCTTGCTATCCCATTTCTCTGACACGCTTTATAGAAATTGGAGGTTGTGTCGAGGGTGATACCTCTACTGTATATCAAACCAAGATAAAGACACAGAATGCCTGCAGCAAAATAATCAGAAGGATTGTAAACAGCAGGGGGGAAGCCAGAAATCCCAGCCCAAGCCTTGTTTAGAGACTTAAAAATTCATCGTCTCGGCTTGTAAGGCGGACACAGGCTGAGAGAAAGCGATCCAAACGAGGGGGGGGGGTCACAGAGCGCTGTAACGGGGCCTCCGTAGGTCAGGAAGTCAACCCGGCTCAGAGAGACAGAGAGAGCAGAAGGCAGGAGGGAAAGAAAGGAGCAAGGGAGTCTGGAAGATAGGACCAGGACATCTGGAGAGGAGGAGAACAGAGGGAGGGAGGGAGAGGAAGAATAGACGGCTGGGAGGAAGGAGGGTGTGGGTGGGCGGGCACACAATAAAGGATGGAGGGCAAGGAACTGCAGCGAAGGAGGGAGGACTGATAGAAGGAGGGAGAGTTTGGCATCAGCGGGGGGAAATGGGAAGTGTGTGTTTGAATGGGGGGTTGCTTTGACACATCTGCAGCTCTGATGCACGCCCTGGTCATTTTGGCATGAGTCCCTTTGCCACGCTTCATTAGTCTCACACACATACACGTAAACACACACACAAGGAGGGAGATCAAAATGGTCCAGAAATAATGACATAATCAGCAGCTGTGCCACAGAGCAGGCTGCCCCTCACAAGGTGACCAGGGACAGAAGGAGGGAGGGGGGGAGTGCTGATGAAAAGCAGGGAGGGGGGAGAGTCAAGTGTTGGACGAGCGCAGCGAGATGATATGTTTGTGCGAGCAGGTGAGGGAAGGAGAGAGGGGATCATGTACTTCTTTATGTTTAAGTGATTCCTCGCTGCCCCTGCCTCTACGCAGCTCTGGTCATTTAATCAGTGCACAGAATAAAGTGGCTTATTCCCACATGCACACGCACACACGCACTGTGAAGAAAAGACCTGTCAGGCTGTGTCAAACGGGGGCCCTCAATAGCCTCGGGCTATTCACTGAGAAGCAGATGATCCCGCTCTCAATTCTTTTCTTTCCCTAACTCTTCTTACTAGAAGAATTAAAAAGCCAAGACTCGTCGCACGTTATGATGATTACGCCGGTGGTCCGGGTTAATATCTGGAAATGTTATCTTTAACACAAACACTACCTGGGCTGCCGTGAGTTCACTTGTGTGCTTAAGAGTTCACAATTCAAATGTTCTCTCTTCATGTGGTAACTCAAGCATGTTAAAATTACAAAAGCTATTACTGGGATTTAGTTCACGTTACAAAGTAATAATTAATATTATAAGACGACGCCTGTGGGGTCATCATTACTGTTGTCCCATCTCTGTAGAAACAGAAGCCGGCGTGTTTGCTGGCTCTTGTACGCTTAGGTGTCGATACATACGGTACAGCATGTACTGGAGTTGTGTTGCTGTGTATGACAAACAGCTGTAATGTGCACTGATACATGCACATGTACTTCAACCTGTTCTCACTGAGAGCGATAGAGATCAGGGGAATGATAGTGTAGATAACAGGTGGAGAAAGCCGTTTAGGGGAGGGGTGTGTGTGTGTGTAGTTGACATAAACCCACTGGCAAATTGTATTGGTTGTATTTTTGGCAGCTCTGAACTTAAATCTATACCGCCAGCTTTTCATCTCTCTCCCTCTATCTTTTACCTTTTTTTTGTCTTCAATCGGTCTTCAAAGAAAACCCTAGAGCCTTTTTCCTGACAGCACCCCACCTGTGAGCAACGGGGCGTTTTTAAGGTACGTATGTACGTTTATACACGTTTGTATCCGCGTATCTGGATCGGTGTCTTTGCCCGGGCATCCAGTGCAACACCGTGACCTTTTCACCCCAAATCCCCTGAGGTCGAACCCCGGTCAAAGACACACCCCACGCACACAAACACACCCTGCCCTACGTGGTGAGAAAACCCCCCAAAAAACAACAGGAAAGAAGATGTGCAAGACAGGGAGGGGGAAAGCAGGAGGAGGAAACAGACATTAGGCTCTCTGGGTGTAGAACAAATGGAGCCCCGAGAGGGACGTGAAGAGGAGGAACGAGGGAGTGAGGGGGGAAGGAGAGGTGAAGCACACAATGCTATGGGGCACGGCGGTTGGACAGACAGCATCTGCTCTCAGCTCTCTGTGGCTCCGGTAATGGATGGAGAGCTGGAGAGACACATGAAGGTGGGAGAGAGAGGGAGGAGAGGATGGGAGAAAAAGAGGGAAGATGATAGTAGGAAAAGACGGAGGGTGGGCGAGGAAACGAAAGGAAAAGTGACAAACCGTATAAAGTTTTTGTCTTTATTTTCACCTTGGATGTAAAAATAATGTGTGGATAAGTGTGTGTATATAGAAGGGCGTTATCAATTCAAATAGAGGATGACAGACGGATGGACAGACAAAAGAGGAAATGGACAAAAGGATTGAGACATCTTTCCAATAGGAGAAAGAGCAGCTGATAAGGGAGGACACACGATACCCGCGTGTGTGTGTGTATTTGCAGTACCTCCCTCTCACATAGAGATCATAGGGACTTCCTCTTTTAAATGCCGAGGTGTGTGTATGTATGAGTGTATGCATGTGTGTGTGTGTCCTCTGTGGGAGGAGTGGTCACTGACAGAGGAAACTTGGCCTCGTCTGTCTTATGGAAATCTGAGAGTTTCCCAGAGCCATCATAAAACTGCCTCTCTATCAGACCCCACCTCTCTGCCTCTCTCCAGCCCATTACCAGGTCACACACACATTCCTGTCTTATGAAAGATGGTGTGTGTTGTCATTGGGGGTTCAAAGAAAGACAGAGGGGGCTGGCGAGTAAAAAAGAAAAGGACACTAAGCGAGAATTTTCACTTGAGTCCTCACATGAAAGCGCTGCTCGCTCAAAGTCAAGGCTTTGGGAGGCCGGGTGTGTTTCGGAAGACTTTGATGGCGATGGACAGAGCGAGTGAGAAGCGGAGAAGAAAGAGAAGAAGAGAGGGGATCAGGAGGGGGGCTGAGAAAAGAGGAAAGTAGAGCCGGGGTCTAGGTAATTAACGGCAAGCTCTTTAATTACCGCTGGTGTTCATTGTGCCAGAAGGAATGTGACAATTATGCCATTAAAACTTCCTAATGGGGGGAAAAAGCGAGGGAGAGGAGGAGGGGGGATAACGGAAGACATGCAAAAGAGGAGGATGAAAGAATGAAAGGAGAGAGGCAACAGAAGGAAGAGAGAACGACGAGAGGGATTGAGGGAGGAGGGATATGAAAGGAAAAAGGGAAACAATCGCGACAAAAGAGGAGCTGGGAGGGAGATGGGGAGCGTATTAGGCCAGCACAGTGACAGAGCAGATTAGCATCAAACAAGAAAGGCCACAGACGTGTGTGTGTGTGTGGGTCTATGTGTGTGTGATCACGGAAACAGAGGACATATTCATTCCAAAGACGCCACCAAGGTGGATGGAACTTTGATGATGCAGAATCTGGCAAAGGAAAAACTGTGTGTGTGTGTGTGTGTGTGTGTGTGTGTGTGTGTGTGTGTGTGTGTGTGTGTGTGTGTGTGTGTGTGTGTGTGCGTGTGTGTGAGAGTGTGCTTGCTGAATCTGCGTAGGCTCCTGTTTCAAATGGTGGTGCAGGCAGGTAGGGGAGGAAGAGGAGGAGGAGGTGGAGGAGAAAGGGGAGAGATCCACAGAGAAGGGCCTTGGGGGCATCCTGATACACATCCAGTACATTTCCACACATTACCTCTATGACTCACACACACACTTACACACACACACACACACGGAACAACATAGCAAATGTGTCCGCGCACATACATGAGACACACAAATACACCAGTCCCACACCAACATCAAACAGAAAACAAACACACAACCCACGCACCCGCTCTCACACACACACACACACACACACACACACACACACACACACACACACACACACACACACACACACACACACACACACACACACACACACACACACACACACACACACACACACACACACACACACACACACACACACACACACACACACACACACACACACACACACACACACACACACACACACACACACTTAACACGCAGAGTCTTCGTGCTCACAAGGCGGTTGGTTTGTCAGGGGGTTAGAATTTGCATGGCTGGGCAAATTGTCCTTGTGCTGAGCTCCAATCAGCTGCTGCATCTCTCAGACACCTGCCCAGCAAAGAAAATACCTTAATATGCAAAACCCCTTCCCTCCCTGCTCCACCGCTGCAGCTCCTCGGCCAACAGAAGACTTATTCACCTGGCCTCTCTCACTCTTTTCCTCTGCCTGTCTTCTTGCAAATTTTCACACGTATGTATGCAAATGGCTGTTCCCCTTAATCCTGTTCCAACAGTAGCTTCCTGGTGCCAGGAGAAGAATGGTAGTTTTGTCTGAGATGTGACGGGGAATTTGTGCTTTAGAAAGAGGAGGTTTTTGTCGGGCAGGTACGGCAATTTTCCTGCCGCGCAAACGTGTTTTTTGGGGAGTTGCACGCTGTCTTCCAATGTGGTTTCCTGTGAACGCTTATGGGATTAACGGCAACAACGTCCAATAATCTGTTGGCCCAACTGATCTGCGATACAACCCTTCATTTAATCATGACTTACTTTTAAGACACAAAGTAAAATATAAAAGACAAACTAAATGTTTCGCTGAAGTTTGAACGTTTTTCTGCCGGTGTCGCACGTGTACGCACACACTCGATTTAGTAACACCACTACAACTAGTCTTTAAGCCAATTGTTGTCCAAAATGTAACTTAAATATAACCGTGATGTGGGAACTTGAAGTCTTTACTATACTTACACTGATGGGCGTTTTAATAAAGCAAGATTAATCACGTGTCGAGCAATAATTATATATTTTTTGGGCATATTTATAGAATCTGGGTTACGGTTTGAAGAAGATTTTACTTTTATTTAATGAGATGAAGGTATTTGAACTTTTTTGTGCATAAAAAAGGTAAGTACCTATGTCTTAAAACACGTCGATAACTTCTCTTCTGTCAAACAACATCAAGGACAGGAATCCGGTTTGTGAGGCTGCATGTTTTCGCGATATTAATGACCTCCATTTCCTGTTGTGTCAGGTGATTAGCAATAAGCAGAGCATCATTTGATACGAAGACAGACACAATAGTCTAGAGAAGAATTCACCTTGATATAAGCACAAGGAAGTATAACACCTATTGATTAGAACTGTTAACTCTTAACGGTGGGTTTCTTAGTGTGCTTTGCTTCAATCGTTGTTGGTGTTCAAATCAGAATTGTGCAGCACTTCACTAAAATAGCGTAGGCCAAATATAGGAGTAGGTGATGGGTCGCTTTCTTATTGATTTAAACATATTTCCCTGTCACTAAAACACATCATTAATTCACGAGCAGCCACAAGCAGCTCAGCAGAAACAATTGTGTCATTTTTCTTTGTGCTTTGCTCTGATGGACTTTGGGGTTATTGAGACCTCATGTGTACAAGTGCCTCTGCTTGCCAGAGTCTTTCAAAGCCTCCCTTAAGAGGGCTGAAGATGGATGTGGGGAGTGCGTGCGTGTGTGGGTGTGTGTGTGTGTGTGTGTGGGTGTGTGAGTGTGTGTTTGGGTGCACACAGAGGAGCCCCAGTGGACAAATAACGGACAGAGAGAGATAGACGTAAACAGAGAGAAAGAGAGTGAAGCACTTTAAATGTGAGCGCTGCAAAACTCCCACTGCTCGCAAGGGCACTTCTCTCCTGCACGTCATCTCTCTTTCCCCCCTCTCTCCTTCTACCCTTCTTTCTCCCCTTCCCATTCCCCTCGATTCCATTTCTCCCTCCCTCCCTTCATCGCTTTCTCCTTTGTCTCCGAGCTCTCACCCTCTATCCCCTATCTATCCATCTCCCTCTTCCCCCTCTCCCCCACTTTCTCTCCCCTTCCTCTCACTAAAACAGTAGGACGCTTAACCTTGATAACAGTGAGATTTCCCCCCCTCAAAGTGACACACACACACACACACACACACACACACACACACACACACACACACACACACACACACACACACACACACACACACACACACACACACACACACACACACACACACACACACACACACACACACACACACACACACACACACACACACACACACACACACCGGAGAAGTGCTTTGCCAGCATGCCAGGCCGGTCCAAGGGACGGCTGTACCCTTCGAGGTGAACAGGACACTGGGAAATGCAGCAACAACAAAACACTTACACACATGGACTCGATCTCTCTAACACACACACACACACACACACACACACACACACACACACACACACACACACACACACACACACACACACACACACACACACACACACACACACACACACACACACACACACACACCACACACACACACACACACACACACACACACACACACACACACACACACACACACACACACACACACACACACACACACACACACACACACACACACACACACACACACACACACACAGAGATCACTCCAGGTCCTTCTTAACACAAGCCTTTTAAAGGTCTATTGTCAGCTGACATTGAGAGAGCAGTGGTGATCCTGAAACACACACACACACACACGCACACGCACACACACGCGCACGCACACGCACACACACACACACACACACACACACACACACACACACACACACACACACACACACACACACCGTGGCAAAGGGGAAGTGTGAACAATGAAACATATTAAAGGTGAAGTTGCCTGCTGAGAATTTATGATCACAATACACTGGAAGACACACACATACACATCTCACCACAGATAGGTAAATGAGGATGGGGAAGTACAATGCGATTTCTCAAACACACACCACACACACACACACACACACACACACACACACACACACACACACACACACACACACACACACACACACACACACACACACACACACACACACACACACACACACACACACACACACACACACACACACACACACACACACACACACACACACACACACACACACAAGGAACACTGAGGGGAAATGAACAGTGAGGAAGAGGTCAAACAAGCGAGGTGTTGGTAAGCTTTCTTCCTCATTGGATGAGAAGAGTTCCTCACATAGTTGTATGGATTATATCTGTGATGCACGCTTTAGAAAAAAATGAAATATTTGTACTGCTGTCAAGTGAAAACCCAACAGACGTTTATTAAAGATGAAGTTAAAAGCTGGTAATAAGATGTTCTAGAATAGTTTTGGACCGGACAACAAGGAGATAAATGATAGTGAAGTGTGTATCAGGAAGTATACAAGGCTTAAACGCAGCATTGAGAATAGTGACAGCAAGGTTGTGTCAGAGAGGACACAGAGAGACAGTATCCCCCCGCCCGTCTGCATCCATGAGGTGTCATGTTTTCTGATATGGACCTCTTTACCTCAGCTCCTCCTCTCTCATACAACAATTCTGTTTCTGCATGATCTGCTGAAAGCGTTGGTGCGTACCTCAAAGTCGTTGGCCTTGTTGTAGTGCATGTTGAGGGCTCGGAAGAGTTCGTTGTCCCGGCTGACGCCCAACTCCTCAGTTCCGGTTACTCCATCGTTGATGGACTGGCGGGCAAACTTCTCCATCTGGATGTAGTAGAACTCCCTGAAGTTACTGAACCACTTGATCAGCTGAGAGGTGATGCAGCGGTTGAACTGTAACGAGAGAGGAGAAGTCAGTATTGCTGAACAGTTGAGAAGAGATCTGTACATGTTGTTAATGCAAGCAGTGTAGGGGAGAGACTATCATGTCAACCTTATTAAGCCATTGGACTTGAGAAGGAGGGTAAGGGGGACAGCTTGTCATTTCACATCAGGGAGTCGAGACGTGGGGTGTTAGCTTAAAAGAAACCGAGAGAGTGGGAGATAATAGACGAAAGCAAGGAAGATCACAGGTCGTGGATCGAGGGAAGATAATAGAGACATTAAGTAAGACAGCTAGCAAGGAGGAGGAGGTGGGGGAGTGTGTGAGAGTGTGTGTGGTTCATCCTCCCCACTGGGAGCAGACCTCCCCCTATCATAACCCTGAGAGTGGAAAGAGAGGTGGGGGGGGGGGCGAGACCGCAAACACATAATTGACCAGAAAAACGATTAAGTCATCATCTGAAGCGCCCTGGCCCGCAGGGGGCTCAAACATGTACTTAACCCCGTTCACCAATTACACCCTGATTCTCCTCCCCTCTCCACACCTCTCGGGCAGGAAGACAGGAGACGTAAAAGAGCACAAGAAAAAGAAAGAGAGGGAAAGACAGAGATGGCTGTGGTTATCTGGTCTGTGCCGCTCCGCTGGATTCAATAGGGCGAGGTAAACCTATTAAGAGCCTCCGCTGGTCCCCGGCTCTTTTTCCGCCTGCAGGTCTCAGCAGTGAAAACACACTGTCTGAACCCCCCAAACAGCTCATTCACCCTAAAATGCCCCCCACTGAAAGCTCCGATCAAACCCCTAAAACATACAAATAACATCTTTATGTCTTTCTTCACTGATTTCCAGAAAGGACACCTCGTACATTCAAAAATCCCGCCTGTGAAAGCTTGATATCCCTAAACATCACCCACACCCTCGGTCCACACACACACACACGCGCGCGCACGTACATGCACGCACACACACACGCACGCACGCACGCACACGCACACACACACACACACACACACACACACACACACACCACAGCAGGCCTTCACTCCTCCCTCCCCTCTGCTCTTTTTGTGGTGCTGGAAGAATGGGGGGACAAAACGCTACTAAACGCTGAGCGGACGGCTCGCTGGGGAGGCAGAGCGGTTTTGACATGGAGATTAGGCTCTGGCTATTGTTCCACAACACACAGACACACACACAAACTCGTACGCACACACTCTCTCTTACTCGCAATCTTGCATGGCAGTCAAACACACGCAAGCAAGCAACTGAAGATGGGAGGCAGCAGGACAGAGAGGCAGGGAAGTTGGCGAATTAGGAGCCGCGAGAGAATTGGCAAAAGGTGGGACGGGGCTAAAAGGAGAGGGGCCGTCCTTTTCTGGAATGATCAGCAGATGACATAAAGGCCGGAGTGGAAAAGAATAAGTCCGCTTGACATTGTTTGGCAGGGGTTTTGGGAGGCTGTACGTCGGGGGGGGGGAGGAGGGGTACGGTGGCTGTCCTAAAGTGCAGGGTGAGCATAAATGGGGAAATGAGTGAGTAAGGGAGGGAGGAGAGGAGGACGGGTGCAGGTCAGCGTCGTCGGACAATGGCGTTCTGCTGTTGGGGGGGGGGGGAGGGTCGGAACGTGAGCAGTCAGCAAGCTGGGGTCGTGACATCGCAGTGTCAAACAAACAAACTACTGACACTTACAAATACAGAGGCTGCACAGGGCTATTCTTAAACACACACACTGTGTCGGACAGTCGGAGTGTGAGAGCACAAACACACCATTGCATTGACGTTGTCACTTTGATATAAACCTTTCCTTGTGTAAAAGACCAGACCAAGTCTTGGTGGGGGGAATCTGAGACATTTAGTGAATTGGCGTCCATATACGCAAGCATTTGTGTGTACATGCAGCTGAGCGCGTGCAAGATTGAGCACGACACACTGAGATTAAAGTCAGTGAAAGAGTTGCCATCGCTCATGCAGGAGACCTTTGGTGTCACCGCAGCCGAGTGACGGATAGATTTGTCATTTGGACAAGGATTACTTTATTATACGGACAGCTCCGGAGAAGATGTATTAGGGCCCGCGCAACTGAAGTGAACTGTGGCCCAATCAAAGCAAAGAGCTCATAAAAGACACAATACCTACTCTGCATGCAGGTAAATACACTAGCTTACATTATATCTGCATCAGCTGCAACCAACACACTTACTGAATTAATGTTGGCAAGTCCCCCATGCAGCGTCCAGCAGTCAGGGTTCATTACGTTGCTGGTGGGAGAGAGAGACCCCCTGATAGCGGCTAAAGACGAGTGTGTTCAGCGTACAAGGAGGGGACTGGTTCAAAGGAGCACATCACTGCAGCCCCTTAATCAGAACTGGCAGGGGTCAGCCTGCACAGACGCAGATGCAGCGAGAAAAATGTGTGTCTGAGCATATAAGTGTTTATAAGGGTGTGTGTGTGTGTGTGCGTGCGTGTGTGTGTGTGTGTGTGTGTGTGTGTGTGTGTGTGTGTGTGTGTGTGTGTGTGTGTGTGCGTGCGGCTGGCTGAGAGGCAGATGAGAGAGAGACAGCAAGAGCGTGTTTCTCACACTCACACTCAAGAGCCTGTGAAAGGTCAGCGCTTAGTGCTAACAGCACAAGATAGAAAGTGGCGCACACACTCACACTCACACACACATATGTTCTGCTCGTGCACAGGCGCATACTTAAGTCCAGAATAGGAAAACACTCAAGTATCCTTGGACTAAACTATATTAGTCGCCTGACAAAAGTAATCAGGAGCTAACCGTCGGTTCCAAACGTCTGCACACACATCGGCTCAGTTTTAAATATGTTGCATGACATTTGGTTAAACTGTTTTGTGTTTACATTTAGGATAACATGTTTTAGTTAAGAAACATTTGGATGACATGTCAAAGTGTCGCTCGCCAACACTGTCTCTGACACAGTGGTTAGCAGTGGAGCAGAAAGCACACGGATGACCTCAGAGTGCTAAGCTACATCCAGAACAACCGGAGAGGAGAGCAGAAAGACAGAGAAGCCTGTACGGGCCTCCCTCTCACTCTCTTTCTCCCTCACTCTCTCTCTCTCGTAAGCCCCTTCACAGTCGTCAGGGCTTTCCAACATTTCCTGTTTTCGCAGGGGTGAATTGTGGGAGATAATCTCCGGCTGCCTATTGGCTGACTGCACACAAAAAGCGGCCCTGGAAAGCGGGCTTTTGTTACTGCGGCGACTCAAATCCAGCGGCTGGCTTTTCTTTCTCCCCGGCCCCGCCGAGGCACACACACCATGCCACACCATCAGCGAAAAAAAAGAAAAGAGAAGGAATGACATATAGAAAAGGGAAAACCCTACTGACCTCCTCTACTCCACAGCACATGACTGGCCCAAATACTGAAGCTTGTCGCTCAAAAAGCCACAGACAGATACATAAAGGAAGCAAAGAGTGTGTGAGTTTCAACCAGTGTTCGAATTTGAATTGGAAATCTTTATAAGATGAAGGTCCAAACAGCCTCTAATTAATATACAACACACACACTGAATCCCCTTACAAAGGCACTCACTTTTGCTGACTTTTTTTAATTGACTGAACATCTTTATTTAATCTGTGCATTTAATCTTTAATCACAACATTAACTGCAATCATAATGAGTCGTCTTAAAGCTAGTGGGATGATACAATAGGCCGCTATCAACAACAATGGCATATTGAGACGTCTGTCAAAATATTTCATAAAAACCAAAAGTCACAATAGTCACAATAGTCTTAAAAGGAGCTTAATCAAAGGAAACAACAGCTACAGCATCCCCCAGTTATTGGGTCAACCCACTTCCCATCATTAGATCCTTGACAGTCGAGACATGATTAGCCTTTAAGACTTTTGTCTGAGGACAGCCACTTGCTAAGAGGCCGCGCTGGCTGCATCTAATTAGATATTCAGTCTCATTCCCATACATGTCTACTAACTTGAGTCCATTGTCCCTGACTGAAAACAATATGAGGGGACTCATAATCCCCTTAACTATCTTGACCTTGTTAAAGTATCTAATGTGGCCACCAAGAAGGGGCCCCATTCCTGCGAGTGATTCGTGAGTGAAGTGGTTCAAATCTTAAATAGCAATTGTTGTAATTCAACACCAATGTGAAATCAGTGGTATGCTTTAATAAATGAGTTCTGTAACATATCAACATTTACAGCTGCTGGCCCCTAATGCCAACCCTCCTTTACAACGAGACCAACGAAATGCTGGGAGAAAACCATGTGACCCATGAGTCATGGTTTGTGGCGACGGCATCCATGAGAGGGCAGCTGGGAAAAAAGAGGACCTTTATCTTCTGATTTGAATAAGATGGCCTGGATATGTCACAATGTTTACCCCTCCATATGGTCAGAAAAGGGGCACGCATTTAGTACAAACAACAACAGGAACAAACTCCGTACCGCATACTACAGTACAACGGCCATTGTGCGGTTGCTCTTGTTCTTCTGTGCAGCTTACATACTGTATTGTGCTTTGTTTTCCAAATTTCCTTCATTAAACTCCCAGCAGCGCCAACGCTCATCCTTGCCATGTTCCCTAAACCGACACTTTCTCTTCTCCCTCCCTCCATCAAAACATACTCCCTACACCTGCTCAGATAACCACTCCTCTCTAGGCTCCATCCTCCTCCCTGCCCTCCATTACTCATCCCGCTCTTTATCTTTAGAATACTCATAGGCTCTCCAGCTCCCTCATGTAAACCCATTCAACTTCCTCTTCTTTCATCTTTTGCATAAAACCACAACTTAGTTAGGGAAAGGGCCTCATTTCAAGACAGGCAGGCATACGTTGTTCATGGCAACTGAAGCTGTAAAGTCCCCTTTTAAAGCAGGTGCGTTGACAAATGATAAAGTAGGAAATGTGACAAAAGAAAAAAATCCTCTTAATACTTGCTACACGTGGCAAAAGAAGTCACTGTGTCAAGAAGGTAGAACAAATTATAGTATATAAAATAGACAAGCAAAGATAGTAATTCTTACAACATTGTAAAAGGAAGATAGAAGCAAATGTTATTAATTTCAAAAAGGGCTAACGAGGGAGAACGTGTTTGACCTTACCTTGACATCAGAGAAGAATATCTTGAGCATATTGGAGCTTGGGTAGCGGCTGTAGAAAAACATGAGCTTGGCCTTCTTCAGATGATTGGGAGAGAGACCCTCTTGGATCTAGAAATGGCTGCCATTAAGGAAATTAACAAGTGTTTGAAGGGAAACATTTTATGGTCGATCAAGATAATGTAGCTACTGATATTATCACAAACACAACATGTACATGGTAATCATTAGTTGCAAGATTGGCAAGAAATTGTCCTTTGGATGATGGATAACCAAATTTCCTTTCAGGCATGAATGCAGGGCTGCTGGGGGGGGGGGGGGGGGGGGGGGGGGGGGGGGCTGAAGAAAGTGCACTAAAGCAAAACCATTTGCTTGCAATTAGCATCGTCCGTATCAGGTGTGATAGCGTCACGGTAAATAAAACGCTGGCCAGCACTACAGCCGATGCTTTTACAAAAGGAGGCTCATTTCACAGTCAAAGTAAGCAAACGCCTTTGCCTACACCCTGCGCTAACCTCCACCCAGAAAAAGGAGGAAGAAAAAGGAGACATTTGCATATCACAGACAAAGACAGCAGTTAACGCCAGTGACGGGCAAGAAGGCCTAATGGCTTGGCGACAACACATGCCAAGCCTGAATATGACTGTCTGATATTGGCTTCATATCAGTGACAAAACAAGGTCTAGGAGATAGTCCCGAACAGCGGCCCGAGCAACATGAAAACCTTCTCACCCTCACAGGCCATATTCAAATACATGTCAGAGGCCTTGTCTTCTTAATGGATCGCCTGGATTGAACACCAGAGAGGATGGAGATGGGCCGGTGGGGGCACCTTGAGGGATAGTGTGGTTCCAACCTTCAATTACATCCCCCTCCTCCTCCCTCTGCTCCACCCCTACCCCCCAGCCTCGCTGCCTTTGCCAAACCCTTGGAGGAGGAGGAGGAGGAGGAGGAGGAGGAGGAGGAGGAGGAGGAGGAGGAGGAGGAGGAGGAGGAGGAGGAGGAGGAGGAGAAGAGGGGCTCCGAGGCTTTGGACTCAGCCAGTGATGGGGGGGTCTGCAACACATCTGCGCCACCGAACGGCCCAAACCATTTCCATGGTGAATTAACGGCCGTATAATGCATCTGATAATATCAATCTGGAGGATAAGACATTGAAAAGGGAACGGGGAAGGGGGCGGGCTGCATGTTAAAACCGCAGGCTGTTTCAACAAGGTTTTTCATCAAGCAGAAGCAAGACAGGGCTTTAAATTACAAAGAAGATACAGCACCAAGTTTTCATGAAGACTGTTTACACTCGACTGGACAAAATACATTGCCTGACATTATTTATGATCTACAGGGGTAGCTGTGATCGTTAAAATCAGTCAAGTGTCCAGATGTAGCTGTAACTATAGAGTGGGAAGAAGGCATCAGCTGCTAGATTGGATTGCCCTTGGCCTCAGGGTTACACAGCAAAGCCAGCAAATACTGAACCACACTGGGTTGGCTCCTTAAAAACCCTGTCTACTTTGTCTGATTCAGTGAGAGAGTGAGAGAGTTAGTTGTATACGCAGCGAGGGTCTTGTGGGGGAAACCCTGGCAGACTGGTGTTACTCTGTCAGGCCTGGCCAAAAGAGCAGCACTTCACTCTCCACACCACACCATCTGCTCCAAGTGGAGGGGATACAATGGATCCTCAGACAGAGAGAGGGAGAGAAAGAGAAAGCTCTTTCTCAGTAAGGCAAGGTTGGGATTTGTTTGCTGTGAAAGCTTTGCACTTACACTTACATTAATTTGTTTTTGCTTTTTCAATTAGGATAAGCATCGCTCTCCCCTTATCACTGAAATTAAAAATGATTTTAAAACAAATACGTCATGGTTTTACCTCTCCAGCCATAAACACAATATCACCTCCCTTCAGACGACAATTAAGAAGCTTCATATCTCCTGATGAGGCGTTTTCATCTCCAATTCACTCACAGCTTGCAAATGTAATTGTGATTGGACTTAGGGGTGGCGTGCAAGGCTATTATTTTGTCATGATGGTGCACTCATACCAGCTGGCCCACTGTTCGCCTGCCACATCTGACAAGACATCATCATTCTCACAACACATCCCCAAAACCCAAAGTCATGAGAGAGCCGCTCGACTTCCCAATTCCAGGTGTAAGGACAAGAATATTTGGAGTCGGACTGAGAACAAATGAGGAAATTGATAGCAGCCATCTGCTCCACAACGCTGCCGAGAGCTGGTGAACTTGAACACACCTCGCAAAATATCAAAAGCTGTCTCTGGCTTCGGAGGCTCCGGGATAAAAAGGAGCTACGAAATAAGAAAATTAAAATACTACATCCATGAAACCAGCTATAAGACACTACAAATAGAAAGAAACTCACTTGTAAAGATTTAGAAAGTCGTACTATTAAAAAAAAAATACTGAACAAAACGATATCTTGTATATGCCAAACTTTGTTCCTGAACCTGTGATAACATTAAAATAAAATAATAACAAAAAACACGCCGACATGTTGTACTGCCTATTTTTTCATTTAGGGGACTACATCTGGTAGTGCCCTGAATTTATAAATGCTACAATGAAAGCCACAGCATCTGGCATATGTGGTTGTTGTTTGATTGTTTTTTTACTTTCTCTTATTCTCTTTTCTCTTTCCATCCCTCCATCGGGAGCCCGTAGAAGCAAAGCATTATGGATCTCTGGAAAGCGTTCACCCTTGGGTCAGAAGACAAGACAAGGCGAGGTAATGAAAGATAAACAGCTCGCTGCAAACACCTGTTAACGTCCGCTTCAAAGAAAAGACAGGGGGGAGGGGGGTTTGCAGGGAGGGAAAACAAAAAAAAGAAGTATTTGGCTGCCAAGCAACAGCCGAAGGGCCCCCCGGGCTGTTGACAGATCTTTATGAAATGAAAAAAAGGGAAAAGAAACGACAATGATTGTGGGCTTTTTACAACGGCGATGGATGATAAGAGGAACACAAGAGAAAACACAAGCAATCATAAATATACATCTTTACTGAGTCCTCAGGCGAACCTTTTGTGACATGCACACACATAAAGACACACATACACACACACACACACACGTGTACACACACTCAGAAAAAGGGTAGGCAGTCAGGTACGCACAAAAGTAAAAACAAGGCAACTAAAGTGTTATATATAAATATTCACCGAACTTAAAAAGACACAACAGGTAAGCTGTTGGATTCATTTCCTTAGCAAGGTATGAATGTGAATGACTCGAAGCTCTCTAAGGAAAGCAGTGTGACACAAATCAAACTTTCATAAGGGTTAGGGGGTGTTGAATACTTAGGTACTAAGGAGGTATAGGGGAAACAGAGAAGGCACTGAATGTATCTGTTTAAGCTATTAGTCCCGAGTCCCCGGGGGACTCAATTTGAGACTCCCATAGGGGATAGCCTTTTTATCCATAGGGCATGATTGGGGCACACTGGGGTTAAACTATAAGGGAGGCTATATAACACCATTGTGTGCCAAGTTTCAGGATGCTATCTCCCTCCTTGTTCTTTCAGGACATGTTTATAAAAAGGAATTGGGGCAGTCAATGTCGTGGGGACCTAATCTTCGTGAGTAAGTGATATGTGACAAGAGAGCTTTTAAAGCACTTTGGATTCAAGATGGAAGAAAAGGCTGTATGGTGCTGTGAGGAAGAGGTATGAGTATAAAAATAAATATAACAATGCAGTACAATGGAGAAGAGAACAGCAGTGGGAGGAAAAGTGATTCATCAACAATTTCTCAGTTTCTTAGGCTAGTTTCAAACAGGCTAAACAGATTTGATTTTTAACTCTTTGTGGTGTTGATGCATTGTATCGCACCTGTCTCTATAGGGAATTACCACCTGAAATTGGATTTTTGTCTGACTTATAGAAGCATATGCTGCCTGAAGTGGACTTTGTAGTTAAAACATCAGAGTAGGTATACACATTCAACCCCCTCAAACACACACCCTCACACAGAAACTCTTCGACAATTATTTCGTTGAAAGGATACATTGCTGCCTGAGTAGGGTGAGATGTCACTCATGTCCTGGAGGTCACTGCACTCAGACTTGATGAGGGACAGGGAGAGTCCCTCGGCCGTGCTGCCAGGGTGTGATGGTGAAAGAGAACGATGGTGGTGGTGGTGGTGGTGGTGGTGCCCCATGTGGTGGCCCGATGCCATCTTGGTCCTGAGGCTGGTGGTCTCCCGGGACAGGTCCATGGAGTCTGGAGAGGAACGGTCCTTGCCCGGGTAGCCACCTGTGGGCCCACCAAGAGGACTCTGGAAGGGGTAGCCCATGAGAGGCAGAGGGAATGGGTGCCTAAAGGATGGGGGGCTGAAGCCCATGGAGGCAGAGAGCGAGGAGGGGTGAAGGATGGGGTGGTGGTGTCCACCGTGGGCCCCAACAGCTGAGGACTGGTGGTGATGGTGGTGGTCACTGGGTGTCTTCCTCACGACTAAAGGTATCGCCTCGGTTTGATCCATGGTGGGACATGGCATCCCAGGCATGCTGGAGAAGGAATCTAAAGGATTGGGAATGATGACATCACCGAAGCACTGCAGCCTCTGGTTGGCGGTGTGGAAGTTGGGGTTATCACCATTGACAATGGTGGGAAATCTTTCAGCAGGTATGGAAAGTGAGGGGAAGGCCTGCTGGGGGGTAGGACGTGGAGGCTTGGCAAACACCTTGACCACTGTGTCCACCACCTGGGTCATGGCTGAATTGAGTTCCTGCTTCAGTGTTTCTGCTAGCTGTTTACCTTCAGCATGCATGGAGGAGCCTGGACCTCCCTGTCCTTTGCTCCGGCTGAGCCCCTCTCTTCTTGGCTTCTCTCTCTCTGCCAGCATGGCCTGCTGCCGAAGCAACGCCCGTGCCCTGTCCAGAAAGTGGCCTGGGTCCAGGTCAGACATCTCATTGTCAGAGCGCAAGTCATCTCCACCCCGGTCATCGCCACCTGTATCAGACCGGCCAGGGCTGTCCTCGGACATGTTTCCTATGTCATTGTGGAGGTCATTGTGGAGGTCGTTATGTTCTGAGTCATCGGTTGAGTCATAGATCTGAAAGAACTTCTCCTGCAGCTGGCGCAGCTGTTTCTGCATGTCCTCCAGCTGTAGCTTCAGTTGCCGCCGCTCCTCCTGCTTCTGCTCCTTCCTCTGGCACACCAGCTGGGTGAAGCTCTGCTGCTGCTGCTGAGGCAGACGCTGCTTGCGCTTGTTCTCTCGGCTGCTACTGCTGCACACCTCCCCTCCCCGTGGGCTGCCGGGGGTCTGCTGCTGAGACTGAGGGGGTGGGCAGTCTAGATCCATCTCCCGCTCTCTATCCATCTCGTGGTCACGCTCATGACGGGAAGAAGCAGGTATCACCACACTGGGTGAGTGGCTCATACCACGTATAATGTTCTCTACACGGGCTCGCTTGGCACGCAGGTGTTCGTCGTTTAGACGTTCAATGTCAAAGCTGGCCAGGCCAGGAGGACGGCCGAAGGGTGACAAGCACTCTTGTGGGGTGCTATCGTGGGAGGAGTTACTGCAGGCATCCTCCTGGGGAGCATCTGAACTTGCATTGGAGCGCCCTGATCCAGGGAAGCCAACATCCCCTCTATCACCCCTGTCCCCTCTTTCTCCTCTCTCATGTCCTCCTCCATTTTTAGTCATGTTATTCTTGAGAAGCTGGGAGATAATGGTGGTGCCAGGGAAGGGCATCATGGTGTCCTCGTATGAGTTGGCCCTCTTCAGTAGCTTTCGGAGTACATTTGACTTGGACTCATTGTCACTGGCTGACATAACGCCAGATCCACCATGTGGCTGAACTACAGAGCACTCCATGGAGTCAGCGTCTGATCCGTGGTGAGAGTGGGAGCTCAGAGAGTTCATGGCACTGAAAATGGCTGCTTTGGCGCGGGCAATGTTATCAGTGGTTGTTGTTGTGGCTGCTGCTGTAGAGGAGGCTGCGCTGCCCACGGTCCTCTTAACACCAATGTCCACACGTCTTCGCTTGGTATGTCTGTTCAGGAGGGAGTCGCTGTCATGGTCCGGCATCACGGGCTGCTGCTATTGGGCCATATCCCGAAAAAGAGTCCTCTAGGATCAAATCCTTCGAGCACCTGTGGGCAAAATAAATCAGAAAAGTGTGAGTCACAGTGAAGAGTATTTTCGGAATATTAATTAATCACTCAGTCAGCCAGTAAATGTACAAACACACGTACATTTCAAAACTGAATCTACATTACACAGAAAAGCTGGAATGTTTGAATGAAAAAAATTGAAATACATCAACCTCTTGAAAATGGCATCAGAGGCCAATATGGATATACTGTAGAGGCATAAGTTCTGTCTCAAGCCAGCAGGCTATCTCTCCTAATCTGTTTCTAATAGGACAGGCGCATCCATGATTACATCTCGGGAGTGCGGACTGGTGACAGCGGGGTAAAGGGAACAGGCAAGATGGGGGCAGAATTAGGCCTTGGCTCCACATTCCAGGGCAAAGTCCTACATTTTATCCTGTCCCCTGTTACACGCCGCGCGACACTGAACCAGTTCCCACGGAACACAAAGCTGCATACAATTATGATAATTACTTAAGTACTTGTCCTCATTTCCATTTTTGTGCAGTGTGAACCAACATACTGTAAGAGCTATTAACTAAAAAATAAAATAAAAGAATTAGGGTGAAGAGTATAAAAAAAAGCGTTGTGTAAAAGGGAAGACAATGCACATTGGTTGTATAGCCTTTGCTAAATCCTATTACAGTATACGTAAGAAAATGTGCGTTTGGTCATTTAAACTAAATAATACCACGTTTACACATTGCGCAATTTTAAATTGCAAGTGCTGTGTTCACATTAATCAATATGGCCATCATATCTTAGGCGATGGGGGGGAGTGACACATAAAAGAAACACAAAATAGGCCTATTGATTTTGTTGCCAGCGTGAGCTCACTTCTGTGTTTTTTGTTTGTCTTTTCATCTGGCAAGGGCAGTTAATTCTGCTCAAATGAACAGGTCGCAAGGGTCAACTCCGGCAAGGAGCAACTTAAAGCGCTCTTACAAAAACCCTAATGCCCCTCTGAAAGCAAATTGTTTTGTCAGTACAGGCCTGCATCAATACTGCTATGTAAGCAGTGGTGGCAGTTTCTTAGTCATAGCCATGAAGCTGCATTCAATCCCAAATGTAGAGATATATTTTGAGACAATTTAACCCGCATGCCTGTCTTTAAAAATACAATTAATTATGAGATTTGTAAGTTTTAAATTTGGGTAATGTTTTCTTAATCAAAAGCAAGAGTGGTGCAACAATGTCCATTTTCCTTTTACACTCTTTCAGAAAGCCTTTTTGAAGACACACTGGCTCAGTAATAAAAAAACTGCTTTTTTTTACGTCTATTTTAAAGGTTGCAAATATACTCAAATTTGACACCGATTTAGGCAGACTTTAAAAAAGATCTGCCAAGTAGCTATATATATATTTGTTTCTTTTATACGAAAAAGTCAGATATATTTAAATATATTAATTTTGCTATTATTTCTTCAGACAAAAACCATCTTGAGTGTCTAAATTCTAGTCTCGGTTTCAATGGTTATAGGAAAACTGAACTCCGTTGAGATTATAAAACATTCGCTTTAACTGATTATTTGGTTCCTCCAACTAATATAAATGTTATCTTATTTGCTGCTGGCTTTGTTAGAAGCTGTGCAGTGTGATGCACAACACGAGTGGCATGTATTGCAGGTTTTTCCACTATTAAAGAAATCCCTTTTTAAATTCACATCTTGTAAACTGATAAGATAAAAACTAATAAAATAAACAGGCATAGTTTCCTCTTAAATCAATCCCATTAAAGTGACATCAGTGTTCTAAAACAATATCATTTTGATAAATGGCTGTGTCTCAAGTCTTGACAGCCATATCCAGCAGTTCAGAAAAGGGGTGATACATATCCAAGAAAGAAACCTTGACTTGATCGCCTCAGGATCTTAACAATGAGCTTGAAATAGTCACCAGCACCTGTCTTTTTCGACCGAGCACCTGTCTCACATTGCCCATGCGCACTCCCTCTCTCTTGTAAAAAAACAATTTCAGGCTTTGAACTACACACATGAACAACCAGCTCCAGGGGTTCACCTCAACTTTATACATCTGAACATCATTCTTTAAAATAAAAACCCCTGGCTATAGGCTTTTGTTTCAAAATTCTCTGATGAGACACAAAAAGTAAAAAAAGAAAAGTGAGGTTACATTTAGATTTAAAACTTGGTCTAATTTAAAACAATATACAACTTTTAGAAGTCAAACGACATAATGTACTATGCATAATGGTAACAGTTAGACTTTGAAGCTTCTTTCCACATTTGATGGTCATTGGACAAAGATATCAAAACCTAAGAGAGTTGCCTTCACTTTCAACAATATACCGGCAGCGTTTTATCACAATCCTCCAAAAGTGGTTCCAGTAGAAGACAAACACCAAATTCACAAAACAGGAGGACTGACAAGCACCGTAACAGCCTTGAAAACAATTCTGTGTCGGTAAAACGGCATGAAGAGGTTTTTATAATCATTCTCCCCACAGGAGGACAAAGACAATATAAAAGTCACCGTTTCCAACACGAAACATCAAATACAGACTCAATCTCAGCTTCCGTCTAAAGTCAACTCTTGTTTTAAGTCACGTATCGAGACACTCGCTTCTAAAACTTACTTGGAGAAGTTGCAAATCAACTTGATCTCCGCTTTCATGGGGAAAGGTTGGGCTACCGTTCGCAAATCATCCTCGCTAAAACACACGGGCAGCTTACGCAACTCTAACCACACGCCGAGGGGAGCGAAACAGAGCAAATAAAGTCGTATAGATATATGATTAGCTGTTGATCACCGTTATACATTTCCCCGTTCATGGGGTTTCATTTGTTTATTTTTTTTTCCGCCCACCGTGTGCAAGCGAGGCAGAACAAGAAAGGGAGGTATCCGAGGACAAGGTTACTTACCCTTTAGATGAAGAGGGGGACAACCTGAACACTACGGCGAAAACAAAAAAAGAGAGAATCAACGCAGAACACCGAGGATTTTCTGGATGACGGGATATAACAATTTCTCAGAGAAGAAAGAGCTGGAATAAAGTCAGAGCTCTGCGCGAGCGAAAAGAACAAAATAGGAAAAATATAGAAGATGAAAAGAGCTCTTGCGCGTAGGTCTCTCCCTCTATCCTCTGCTGTGACTACAAGAGTGAGAGACATAGAGAGAGTGTAAGAGAGAGAGAGAGCGAGACTGCGTGTGTGCGTCTCCGAGGCGCACTGGATGCAGAGCTCTGGATGCTGAGCGCTTCTCCGCCACTAAGATTCACTTTAAGACGCGGCTGAAGGAAACAGGAAGACGTGCGCGTCACCAGCGGCGTGATGTAACTGTCGCAACCTACCAATAAGAAGCGTCCGTCCGGTCCGGAGAACAACGCACTGAACTTGACCAGAGAATGGGACTTGAGCATGCAACTAAAGAGAGAGAGAGGGGGGAAAAGGAAATACACTCTTACTAATCTCTTTCTTCCCAAAGCACCGACTGCGCGAGTAAGAATCGTTACTCACTTTGACATTACACGATAAGCCGCAACAAAACACATAGTCCACATATTGTTATGTTATTTATGTTATATTTAAGAATGTTTTTGTTAAATGGTCGCTTTTATGCCAAGAGATTTTGAATAAAATACTAAAAAATAAAATCAATTCCATGATAAAGAAAATTCATTATGGAACGATGATTTATTTGGCAAACAATCAGATGATATTTATCCCTGTTGCTGATTTATTCACATGTAAAGCATGATTTTAAACGAATGTAGCATTAAGTGAATTGTTAAAGTAGACACCGTTTTAGTGCATATATTTTCAGACATCTTCCAACCAGTAAAACTCAACATTTACATTCGTTTTTAACGACTTTTCAACACTTGCGTTTATGCATGTTTGGATTATATGTATGATACTCTAATAAAAACATTCCTTCAAGCCAATTCACTTTAAATCATTACCAACTTTGCAGTGTGATATTTTATAATTTAACGATGTGCAACGAGTTAGAACTTTAAATATCATTATGTACATTTTGTTCTGCAACTGGTACACATTTAGACTGCAGCTTCTCAAAGGGAATAACAGTATTAGGTCACTTGGGTATTGGGGGTTCAAAGTGGCATGTGGAGATATTTTCAGACTTTTCTCATTGGGTGATGCAAGGTCTGATTTATGAACAAGCAAAGCGGCACAGAAGCTCGGAGCTTTGCTTTGGAATTCAGATTATCCAGGGAAGCCAATATCTGAGAAGAGATAAACGTCTCTTTGTGAAACGCTCAGTTAAGAGCCGAAAATCATCATGAAACGTCTGTCACACAGCCCGCCACAGAAATAACCCCATGAGTAAAGACAGCACCCTCGTCAGAAATGCATAAGTCAAACTAACAGTAAATTGAAACAAAACATCGCTATGTTAAGATTTGTTATGGATTATTCGACTTTTTTTCATTTTAAACTTGCCCACCTGTAAGGCTGAACTCAGCGGACACTGACATCTGATCCTTTCCACAGAAAAACCTGTTTGACGCTTCTGATTTATGAAATGATGACGGCTGCTCGTTGTCGTCCTCCTGCATTCCTACAAATTGGATATTTATTATTACACAGCAGATTTTGCTCACTGCAAATATTCTATCCCTCGATCTTTACAACAGGTGTATACATACATTGTTTAGTAATATTATTTACACATTTGTGCCATTGAAATTAATTGTTATCTTACATTACATAATACTTTTTTCATTTACTCTTTTCTGGATAGGTCACATCCATATGCTTCATAATGCGTTTCTGCATAAGAGAAAGGATGATTCTAGTATTAAGCAAATGCAGAAATTACCTCTGAATTATTTCCTAATGAGCGTCTAAAAATAGTATTTTAATTGTAGTTGTTATTATTATTGTAGAATCAATTTGTAGAAGCCAGTAAAAAAGTAGCTGATGCCCCTTTTTTATCAGATCATTGTGCTTTTTTCCTTTCCCCTGTTCTTCCTAGCGTTTCACTTTAGATTCATTTGTTGCAGGCAGAATTTTCTTTTTTTATCCCTTGCACAAACAGGATCCTAAAGTACTTAACTAGAAATCTTATTTTCCATATGTGCCTCTGTCAGGTGCCAAACGGGAAAAGGCGAGTCTCTTTTCCATGTTGCAAGCAAGTGTTTTTTAGGACGAACGAAATGCAACGAAGTCAGCAAAGTTTAGTGTCTGGAGTGTCTTTTCCAAAGCAGGTGTCCCGGCCCCATGCTCTCTCACTGGCCTGTTGCTGATTTGGCCTCGGCTCCCCTGGGTGCCGTCGGTGCGCACACAGGCTGGAAAAACAGGCCGGGACATTAAAGAAACGCGTGTTTGGAAAAGGAAGACTCGGATGAGGTGTAAAGGAAACGTGTCGGTTAACACTGGCTGCTCTTATCGCGGCCCATTCCAGGTGGATCAACCCGTGTATTTATTTCAAACTCACTTCCCCCCCCCCCCCCTGTTGGGTCGAGTGCGACACACCTCGATGCCCAAGACTGATAACGCGCGCTGGCATCGAGCACTGATGGCAGCATTTATTGACATATTTATTACAGTATAGGGCCTAAATGCAGGAGGAGGGAGGCAGGGAAAACAATATTTCTCCCAGAGGTGTTTTATCACATTCTGACCACAATTAAGTGGTAATAAGTGCGCACGCGGTGATGGTATGCCGGAGTGCAAAGGGGCAGTGGCCTATGTTTTCTCGGTTTTAATTTAGATCAACGGGTCATTTGTCTTTTCATTATTAGTAGTACTATAATTAGAACTATTAGAGCGTTTTTGTCTTCTTTAGGCGCAAATTAAAAGAGAACAACAACAAATATAATCAAATAACGTTAACTGAATTTAAGTTAGATTACTTTTCTTTGAAATATGTAATACTATTTGGGATAAGAAGCAATGCAGTGGCTATATGGCCTTAATCACATAGTGACTTCATGTGCTTCTACAACAGCTCCCTTTCTCTCTCTTATTTTTCGTGAATAAGAGAGCGAGAGAGTGAGAGAGAGAGAGAGAGAGAGAGAGAGAGAGAGAGAGAGAGAGAGAGAGAGAGAGAGAGAGAGAGAGAGAGAGAGAGAGAGAGAGAGAGAGAGCTATTTGCAAAAACAGAAGCAGGGAGAGATGGCAGCGCTAAAAGCTGTTTTGTTCCGGAGAGGTCTCCGGGTCCCTGAATAAAAAGGTTTAGGAGACAGGACAGAGGAGAGGAGGATTTGTCCGAGTGTAATAAATGAGTAGGCGTCTGACTCTTACTGCCTCTAAAGTCCTTGTTGGGCGTCCTGTCCAGCACTTAATGTATTCAGCTTCCACCATCACAGACGAGGACACTGGAGGAAAAATATACATCACTTGTTTTTTTCAAGATAGAACCTGAGTCTATATGACCTGAACGTGATAAATGAGACTTCTCTAGTAAAATAAGATACATTTACATGTATGTTGAGTGTTATTATTTGTTGGCACCCAGAGGGATAGCTGGCACTGCGTGGCCCCCGATGACCCACATCCCTCTTTCTGCTACAAATAGTGATTATGGAGGTGTTTGTGTGTGTGTGTGTGTGTGTGTGTGTGTGTGTGTGTGTGTGTGTGTGTGTGTGTGTGTGTGTGTGTGTGTGTGTGTGTGTGTGTGTGTGTGTGTGTTGTGTGTGTGTGTGTGTGTGTGTGTGTGTGTGTGTGTGTGTGTGTGTGTGTGTGTGAGAGAGAGAGGGGTTTTTGATCCACTGTGGCCTGTTTTATAAGCCATTCAATGAGACATACTGCTCACACATTCTCTCAAATTCAAATGTTTTATTTGCATAAATTGTTAATGAATATTGTTAAAGTAAATGTATGACAATGTGACCGTCAAAAATTGTCTAACAATCAATAACAATAATATGCAAGTTTATGCATACACAAACCCAGTCTGTCTGGCCCATCTCCATTTCCCCTGTGGACTCACATCACGTGAGTGATAAAATACAGTATTGCAACACTTTTTGTCCTGTTTTCAACATGTGATAAAGAACCTGTTTGCTCTAACATTAAATAAAGTGCCACGTCTGGCCTATTTGGAAATAATAGGCAATTAAATGAATGCTGCTCAGTGAGGCTGATGGGAATATGGCTACAGTCAAACTCATTAAAACCACAGATATACACTAAACATCATGATTAGTCCTAGCCATGATTAGCTAAATATTTAACATTTCTTTAGTAGGAAATGACTCAGTAAATTCTGCAAAGTCTGAGTTAATTTAACATGTCTTACGAACAACCTTGAAAGTAGCCTATACACATTTTTTAAATCACTGCCGATGACAGGGGTGAGGCTAAAGTCGACAGGAATGAAGGGCTCGCGCACACATGTGAGCACGCGCACAAACACGCACAAACACACACTTGCACACAGCGCCTTGGAGGTGCTCGGGCGAACAGACATGTTGGGAAATCGCCTGGAACTGTATTAAGCCTGACGTCCTTAAAACAAACAATGGCACCATGAAATAAGGGCTTATGCGCTCAAAGTCAAAGAGCCCCCTCAGCAACTCTCCCTGTTTATCTCTCCCTCTGTCTGACACACACACTCACCATTTCTTGGGGGTTACACAGTCAGGCTCGCAGCTCCATTGGGAGGGGACCGACTTTGCTCCTGTGAACTCTCACCTGTCAACATGGAGCAGAGGACTTTACTTGGTAAACACGAAAGGACTTTAGCTGTTTACTTCTGGCGGTAACTTAACCTATTTTATTCTCTGCAAGGCCGCGCGGACACAGCTGATTCTGCGCGTCAAGGCGAGGTTAAATCCACGCCAAACTCGTTCAATAATGTTGCTATTTTTATAAATACCTCTTAAGTTGCATATTTTATTAAATAGGCGTTGACTTTTATTGTGTTAGACAATGTGTGCTGCATCGATAGACAATCCAGCATACATCCAAGTTGGATTGGATCAGTTTGACAGTGCATGAACTTCATTTTTCCCACACTGCTCGCTACCGCCCCACGGTGTAGGGCATTTTGACATAGCGATAGCGATTAGACAAATTACAATTCAATTAAAATAAGCGTGTTTTTTGGTATTTAACCCATGCCGAATTTAAGAATGGGTTTCAACGATTCACGTATCTAAAGTGTTTTTCTGTTAGGCTATGTTTGGATATCTTGTCAATAAATAAATAATCAACAATGTTTACATTTGTTAATGGAGCGTGGCAGCACATGCGGGCTGAAGGTTTTTGGGATTTTCATTTTTAGATTTTCATAGCCATCATGCTGCAATGAGACAACTGGAAGAAAAAAAATTGAAAAAAGACCGGGGCTGTGGCAGGGAAGCGGCGGTCTGTTTTCGCTCCTCTGATCAGCAGTAATTATATTTGTTGGCGTGGAGGTAAGTGGTCCTCCCCGGGGGGCGTATTGTACTCGAATCACTCCATGTCATAAAATAAAATTACAAGGAAAGGAGAAGATATCCTACAATAACAGAGGCGAGTCGTAAAATCAAAGAGTATAGCTAAATTAAATCAGAAGGAGAAAAAAAGCCTCATGGAAAATACATTAGTGGTATGATGGACGGGGGCAGGGGGGCTTCAAATAAAACGCAGGTTAATGAGTTTTTAATAGCTTCTACGAATATATGGTGGGTAAACCAGACACACACACACACACACACACACACACACACACACACACACACACACACACACACACACACACACACACACACACACACACACACACACACACACACACACACACACACACACACACGCACGCGCACACAAACACACACGGATATTGTGTGTGTGATTAGTGAGTGATCTGTTACCTGTGCTTCAGCCTTTCTGCACTTCCCCAAATACTATAAAGAGAGGCGTCTATAGGCTATGAAGTGACATGTACAAGGCTTAAGTAGCTTTAAAGTGCCTCTCTCACCACACATTAGTCTCCAGTTATAAGTTTAGCTTTCTGCAACAGTCGGCTCTCCTGTTACACTAGTGGACATTCACACATCTTGTACCTGTTGGCACCTTTTTGTCTGGTTTATGTATCTGGGTAACCTTTGACCCCCACTGTGGATGTTTCGCATGGCACCCAGAAAGCTCTCCACACTAGAGCGGCCTTTCGCTGGCGACCTCTCTTGACCTCTCACTGACCTTTCACTCCAGAGGAGATTCGGCTGCCTCAGGGGAGGTCATAAGGAGGGCGCCGCTGTTATAATTGGCCTGTAAAGACACACAGATGCAGACAAACACACACAGGGATTTGAGGATTGTTTTTGTATGGCTTGTTATTGATTATCATTGAAATCTCTGGCTCTGTCAGACTGGAAATTAATCAATGTTTTTCAAATGGTTAAAAAAGTAATTACTGTCCTTTGTTCGAGTGTTTCCTTTTTATTGTGTTTATTGTATTTTGTTACTCTGGCACAACAATTTCCTTCGGGATGAATAAAGTCTTATCTGATCTTATACTAATACTCATACGACACCTAATTTTAGAGGGAAATATTATATATTTTTCTGATCTACGCTGTGAAACATTATACAGGAATTTTGACGAATCAACTGGTTTCTAAGTTTGCAAAGGGAAAAGTTACTTTTTATCCGGCTTTGTATTTTTGCTTTGTGGGTATTGTGCAAATGAATGCTGTTCAACTTCCCTTCGTTGAACCAGTGCCAGGAGCTCCCGCTCACCTGCCCGATGATGTGAAGTGGCGCGTTCACTCAGACACCCACCGCTCAGTGTGCGAGGAGTTTCCTGAGCCGGTAACATTGATCTTTTGCACACATCACCCACATTGAAATTATACGATGAAAATCACCAATGTTTCCCTCTACCGTAAACAACATGCCAACTTTCTTGCTAGCTTAAGCAACATTAGGCTGGTTTTACAGTTAGATAATTCAACAAAACATCACTGGTTTTACCAATATTACCTATACCAAAGCTTTAAACCAATGACCTGAAAAAGTGTCACCTACCTTACTATTTTGATCACATTGCCTTCAGGATGCTGGTATTTCTATATAGTGTAATGTATGTGTGTCACTGGTAATTAATCAGAGTGGCTTGCCCATCTATCCTATGGGCCATGCATGAACATGCTCCAACCACAGGTTAACAACCAACAACCTATACAGTGTTCATGTACACAAGTCAACACACACACACACACACACACACACACACACACACACACACACACACACACACACACACACACACACACACACACACACACACACACACACACACACACACACACACACACACACACACACACACACACACACACACACACACACACACAAACACAAAGTGAGGCCTATGTATGGTGTAAATGCACAGGCCTACATTCATGCAAATCACCCTCGGCATTTTTCAAAGACTTCCCCGTGGACGGGAGCGTCTGCCAGCGCTGCTATAAATCACGCAGAGGCTGGTGCTGAGGGCAAGGCACACCTTGTCCACGTCGCCCCCACTCCTGGGCTGAATAAACCATAACATCCTGCCTCTCGTGCTGCCCGACGCCCTCTGAGCACGACCCTAGAGGAGGCCTCCCTCATGCCCTCATCTCCCCTCATCTCCCCTCATCTCCCCTCTTCCTCCCTTCCTCCATCTCATCTCTCACCCCATTCCTCCTCTTCTGCCTAATGTATCTATCTATAGGAATGTTAGCTGTTGCAGTCTGGCAGAGCTCTTCTTGTTTGGAACAACACAGAAACCCCCTCCCCATCTTCATTTAACTATTTTTTTCCATTCCAATGACTTCCTGCTTGAAGAGTGGGATGAGAAAAAGAAAAAAGGAGAAGAGCAAAACAGCAGGAAGCAAGCGTTTAGCAGGAGGATGCTGACACCCTCATCCTGTCGTGTGCCGGCTTGGTTCAGGTGTTCTGGGCCAATCGTCTCCCCCCGCTCCATTTACCTCAGGGTGTGCCGTATTTGGCTGAGAACGTGCACCTTTCCTTCATGGCCCCCTCTGGAGGAAGTATAATGTTTCTGGAGAGAAAAGGAGATAATTTTACTGCCCGTCCAGAGGAGCCAAATGTACAGGCTCATAATAGAGCATTAAAATCCCTCACCACCCAACAGAGACATAAAAGTGAACAAAGAATAAAGAATGTGTGGAGTGCTAGGTTATCTGCTGATTATTTCCCTTGATTTTCACGACTGCAGAGGGAGAAGCAAAGCAAACAATCCAGCCCAGCGGTCTACTCTTGGCATTCCACTTGGAGGCCTTATTATAGACAATAATCACTTTGGAAAATGTATTTCTTTTGTTGCTGTGTGTTGGCATGCAACCACACAAATGATTACCATCTCTAAAATTCAATTAAGTAAAAAGCTCAGAACTGCCAATAAATTCACTCATATGCAACAGTGTGTTTCAATTCCATTTTGTTAGAGGAAGGAGACGCATGTTTTAGATGTGGAAATTCTAATTTTGGAAGAAAAACGCTCCTTTAGTCCCCTAAAAAAGATGTGCAAATACAAGGGGACACATAATTATGACTTTTGATCCATATCCATATCCAAAGTCATATGCACAAAAAAAAACCACCCAAGTCCAAATCTCTCCCTAACCCCTTGTATGCAGGAGTATGTCCACCAGAACGCCAGAGGAGCCTTGAGAGGACAAGAATAGCAGAGCATGTGACTATTTGTGGCATAATTGTTATAGATAAAAGATCTCACTCTTCGCTTACGCACGCACGCACGCGCGCACACACACACAAACACACACACACACACACACACACACACACACACACACACACACACACACACACACACACACACACACACACACACACACACACACACACAATCATCATTAGGTGAAATATTTAAACATTGGTGAGGACCATGAGGTACGAGCCCAAAAAACCCAAACACCTCCCTATGCATGTAAACACACAACACACACACTCCCTCATATACACACACAGGGCATGCATCAGCCAACAGACACTTACTCACTGGGCAGTTCCTAAAAGACAGTGGAATAATCCTCTCTTTATACACCCAAAAACAAGGACTTTAATTTGGCTGCTTGCAGCGTGTGTACATTGTGTTAGTATGTGTGCAAATGCTCCATGCCTTAATTAACCATGGGCTAACCTGACTATAAATGAAGCTGTGCCGGTACCAGGCCCGGTTCTATGGGGGTGCATAAGGGTGAAAGTGAAAAGAATTTTTTTTTAATATTACATATATAATAACAACAATAATAATAATAGTAGTAATAATAATAATAATAGTAGTAATAATAATAATAATAATAATAATAATAATAATAATAATAATAATAATAAGAAGAAGAAGAAGAAGAAGAAGAAGAAGAAGAAGAAGAAGAAGAAGAAGAAGAAGAAGAAGAAGAAGAAGAAGAAGAAGAAGAAGAAGAAGAATATAGTTGAAATAAAATATATTGTAATTGTGGTGTAATGGGAGGCGTGTGGTGCAGTGGGTAGTGCGTAGGTGTTCGGATCAGGGGGTCACAGGTTCAAACCCCACTGCAGTCAGCATGTCGTTGTGTCCCTGGGCAAGACACTTCACCCCAAATTGCTCCTGTGGGGATTGCCCACAGTATTGAGTATGTAAGTCGCTTTGGATAAAAGTGTCTAACAAGTTACATGTAATGTAATGTGGTTAAATAATATTGTCTGCTGCATGTATTTGATCAATTTAAACGGTAAGTAACGTTATTATGTCAGGTGCGCGTGACCTGTTCTGCTGCACGTTCGTCATCTGCAAGGTGCTTACACAGCAGTCAGTGATGGACATCAGAAAATGGTTAAAACAACCAGCCATTATCGCCAGCAGTAACACTGCATCTACTGCAGGTAATAACAGTTCAGATCATGGGGACATTAAGTTACCCGCGGCCACTGTCGTGGATACTAACGTCCTCCCGCCCGACTCGCCGGCTTTGCCCGCCTCGCCCACGGAGGCAGAGCAGCCGCAGCCGTCTTCGTTGCCCCAAACACCTACCCCTCGGTGGCCCGCAAGTGCCAGAGGACCTCGGCAAAACAGAGCCATGCCCAGGTATATTTAAAAAAGTACCCAACTCGCCTGTACAGTGGGGTAAGGCGTTCATTTTGCAGCTCTTGGTTTCGAAACAGAGATTGGCTGGAATATTCATGTAAAAAAGATGCCATCTTCTGCTATGTATGTAGACATTTCGGTCTTAAAAGGGGACTGATTTGTAAAATATCCATAAAGAAAAAGTCAATCTGTTTACAGTTCTGTTCAATCAATCAATCAATCAATCAATCAATGTTTATTTATATAGCCCAATATCACAAATGTTACATTTGTCTCAGTGGTCTTCACACTGTTTCATATAGGTGTTGAGATGTATCCATAGATCTCTTCATTTTGCTCTCAAAGTGCACCAGATTGATGCTTTTAACTTCAATATTTAAAAAAATATATATTCCCGGGGTAGCATGCCCCCGGACCCCCCTAGAGGAGGTGAGGACCCCCCTAGAAGGTGTTAGGTCCACTCCCCACTTATAAAAATAGCACTTTACCACTGCACCCTCTCTAATCTCAGATGCATCCCGAGTCATTTTGTTCTGGAACCGGGCCTGGCCAGTACAGATCCAGTGTGAGAGGAGAGTGCCATAATAGGACGCAGGCGCGTCGTAAAGCCCCGGATGTTTTTTCTGTAGCCCCGGACAATTCTCCCTCAATAATATAATACATTAACCGTGCTTTCATGGGCGTCGCAGCCACTTTTTCAAATGATTAGTTTAGACATGTAGACCCCCCCACTTGTACCATGTGGAAAGTCCGTGAATCGGTCTATCCACTCGCCGCACTTTGGAGAGCGCTGTGTCAGAGCTTCACTATCAAATCCATTCCACTTGCTTATTGAGAGAATGCCCAAATCAATGAAACTCCGTACCATGTTTTCACTGCTACTTTGTACCAAGGCAGATTCTCACATAGCGCATGTTCAAGGAGTGTTGTCATAGTTGGACAGCTCAGACCTGTTGTATGAAGCGATGCTGGAGGTAAGGCACACACACCAAATGTTCAGGAAATGGTTAATACAGCGAAAATCAAAGCTGACGACCTCTTGGTTTGATATGTTTTCTCCCCCAGACAAGAAGGACATAACAAAAAAAATTCAAAGAAGAGGAAAGTAAGTCTTCAGCTGGTAGCAGTTAATCAGTTAACAGTGATGGCGGCGGCCAGTTTCGTCTTTATGTCATGATAGAGAGATACAAATACTGAATAGTTTAGATGAGAAAAGGCATCGAAATGCCAGGTTACTAGTATTTATCATGTAAACAGGGAACATGAATAACCCGATCTCTCTGTGCTCATGTAAACACCATATTCCCAATATGATCATAACCGGGATAATACTCATAAACGGCTTACTGATGTCCATGTAGAGATGCAGTCAGTGTTTTCTACTGGACTGGAGCCTCAGTTCGATAAGAGATTCTTTTCTGAGTTCTTTAACTTCGGTACTCTCTCTCAAAATGGTAATGTGCATTATGTTTTAATTATACCTCTTATCATTCAGAAGCTTTTTGTGTGTGTTTATGTTTTACTGAGTGCTTATAGGCCATTTCCATCCCAGTATTCAGTTAACTGTTTATTTTCTGTGCACATTAGGCTACATAGACTAGCTAATATTCTACCTACTGCTTGGGACTTTGAGTCTTCAAAATGTCCAATGTCACAGACTGGGACTTACTTTAGAGTCAGTTGTATTTACATTCAGTATGACTTGTTATGATTCAATGTGAAAGAGTATACTGCTTAATAAATAATGATCACTTCACCACCTCTCTTGACATCTAGGCGCTTGAGAGTGAGTCAGAGGCAGAACACAGGGACAGTGGAGAGAGGTCCATTGCTGAGGTGAGTGATGAAAGGGAAATGACAGTTTAGAGTAAATTGTGATGTGGACTTTCATCCCAGAATGTTAAGGAAATCAGTGGGGATATTGAACAGGAAACATTTCAGTCAAGGGGCATCATATGACCAATATAGACAGAAGAGAAACATTTATTTGAACATTTAAGTCAATGATACCATTCCTAGGTGAACTTAACATCCGTATGGAGTCAGATCAGTCTCAATATTAATAAATGCTCACAGAAGGATTCACAAATGTATTTTGCGATGTATATAAATGGCTCTCCACAACAATATCTCAATGCACAATATTGTTATTGTTGTATATAAATGTACAAAAAATTGCCATTTAAACTGCTTTTTATTAATTCAAAGACGGCTCTGAATTAATAATCAAATTTGTTTCCCTTCCCTCTTTTTTTTTAGGGAAGGGGTGGGGGTCAGAGGGCCTAGATATAAAAGTCACTCGCCACTGCACTGTAGGGTTTAAATAAGTAACACTTAAGCAACAATGAGAACATGTTTTAAGAACTCATTAATTTGTAAATTAATATCACATTTTCTGAACTTCCTCATACGTTTTGGAAAACTTCATAAAAATGCTTTTGTCAACGCCACGGTCATGTCACGCCCTCAAACAAGAATACCACGGTGTGAGACTTCCGGCTCCTATTTCCAGCGATTCTTCAGCAGTTCTACACGTGTTTGTGTTGGATCCTTTTCAAATCATTCATCGTAAAACAAGTATTTATTATATTTCTACAATCTAGATGTGTACCCAATGTAAACTCATAGTCTGCAGTTACATCATTGAGTTGTTATTATACAATATGAAAATTGTTCATGCTTATGCAACGCTATAGATGCAAATCCATGTTTTAATCTGCAGGAGAGTTTATGTTAGCTCTCAGTAGCCAGTGACAGAAGTGCCATTGACTTCAGTTAAGGTGCATTCAGGTGCAATTAAGTAAAAGTGTGTATAGAGAGGCGAAGTCCTGCCCTTCTACTTCCGCCCCATGGGACCTTATTTCGGAAAAATTATGTATTGAAGTCAATGGGGAGAGAAAGATTATCTTTCGATCCCGTTTGAATTGTGCCATGAATTACACATCTTAAAAAATAATTTCCATGTCAAAAAAGTCAGTTTGTCATAAAACTGTTGAAATATAAGACTATGAAAAATACGTAACTAGAAAGACTACAAATCCCAGAGTCGCGTAAGTGATGTCATTAACGTTATTAAGCCGGTCCCGCATGCTGGCTCTTACGGAACCGACTAACTCCGCATGTACAGCTCTCAACATGCCTAGACTTGTAGTGATTTTCACCTCTTTTAATACTTTTCGCCTCATTCTGAAAGAAAGAGATGAAATGTGCCAACGTAACGGCCATCTTGGTGTTAGTGACGTGTGCGAGACCAGAGATGTAGTTCATTGAGCGTTTCACACAAAAAAATGTGTTACTTCACAGTTTTACGACACATTTTAATTTGTTTGACTTGCAAAATTATCTTTGAAATTGACAAACATCATGTGTAATTCGTGGCACAGTTCAAACGGGATCGAAAGATAATTATTACGAACTTGGATACTCAAAGGTAAGGACTCAAATGCACGACCCGGGAGCCAGAGGTAAAGTATAATTAATATACTTTATTTCTTCCACAAAAATATATACAAAAGAAAAAAGCACTCTTACGAGGTGACAAAAAAGGGTCCAGAAAGATACAACAAAATATCGCTCACAACGTGAGGAATTAAACTTTCCATAAGTTTCAGAAGCATAACGTAGGTTTGAACAAAGAAGCAATCGACGACGAGCAGAGTACTGGCATGAGGACAGGACAAGACGAACTGACACTGAACACTGGGAGACTGGGGAATTTAAACACTCAACAACAAGACACAGGTGAAAACAATCAGGGGCGGGGCTGACACTGATGAGGGCGGGAGAACACATAAGGAAAAGGAGTCAAGGGACCTGAAGTGAGACGTGACAAAAACAAAACAGGAAGTGAAAAACAATACAAAATAAACAACATGAAACATGACTGACTAACACATTTGGCGGTGCACAACAGTACCCCCCCCCCTCTATGGCCGACTCCTGATGGCCCAGGCCGATCATAAAAATCCTGAATCAGGGTTTTGTCCACAATGAATCTCGCAGGAACCCAGCACCTTTCCTCAAGACCATAACCCACCCAATCTACCAGGAATTGCTTGCCTCGACCCCTATTGCGGACCTCCAGCAACTTGCGGACCTTGTACGTTAGGCCACCTTCGAAGAACTGGGGTGGTGGAGGGGGCTTGGAGGCGGGAATGAGTGTGCTCTCATAAACTGGTTTTATTTTGCTGACGTGGAATGTAGGATGTACCCCCATGGATCTGGGAAGTCTTAGGCGCACAGACACAGGATTGATGACTTTAGACACCGGAAAAGGCCCCACAAACCTTGGAGCCAACTTCTTGGAAGCCACCTGAAGTGGTAAGTCCTTGGTGGAAAGCCACACCTTTTGACCCGGTTTGTAGAGGGGAGCGGCCCTGCGGTGGAAGTCTGCTACAGCCTTCATCCGAGTCGAACTTCTGAGAAGAGATTGGCGAGCTCCAGCCCAAACTCGGCGACAGCGTCTAATCAAGGCATGAGCCGATGGTACCGTAACTTCCCCTTCGTTGGTTGAGAACATCGGAGGTTGATAACCATTGGCACAATGGAACGGAGAGAGACCTGTGGCCGCTGTGGAAAGAGTATTGTGAGCAAATTCAACCCATGTGAGGTGGTCGCTCCAGTTGGTATGGTTTTGGAAAACGAGACAGCGTAGTGTAGTCTCCAGTTCCTGATTCAGGCGCTCCGACTGTCCATTCGATTGAGGGTGGTAACCTGAAGACAAGCTGACAGTAGCGCCTATGAGTCTGCAAAACTCCTTCCAGAAGGCTGAAATGAATTGTGTCGGAAACAATGTCATTTGGGAATCCGTGGATCCTGAATATATGGGTCATCATGACCTCTGCGGTACCCTTGGCAGAGGGGATCTTGGTTAGAGGAATGAAATGTACCATCTTGGAGAAACGGTCCACCACTGTCAGGACCGTAGTTTTGCCTCTGGACGAGGGGAGACCTGTCACAAAGTCCATAGATATGTGTGACCAGGGACGTTGAGGAATCGGCAGCGGTTGGAGCAAACCCATCTTGACCTGGGACGAGGTTTTATTGCAAGCACACACCGGACAAGCTGCTACGTACTCCTGCACATCCTTCTTCATGGCTGGCCACCAGAAACGCTGTTTAATCCTGCACATAGTCTCCGAACTTTTCCCAGACCCGCTGCTTTGCCTCGGCCACGGCCTGTCGGTACCTTGCAACTGCCTCGGGAGTCCCCCGGGATAACAAATCCCTGAAGGCCTCCTTCTTCAGTCGGACGGCTTCCCTGACCACCGGTGTCCACCAGGAGGTTCGAGGGTTACCGTCCCTTGAGGCACCTAGGACCTTGAGACCACAGCTCCCCGCCGCGGCTTCGGCAATAGAGGCTTTGAACACCGACCACTCTGGTTCAATGTCCCCAACCTCCACAGGAATGCCTGAAAAGCTCCGCCGGAGGTGTGAGTTGAAGGCCTCCTGAACTTGGGCCTCCTCCAGACGTTCCCAGTTCACCCGAACTACACGTTTGGGCTTACCAGGTCTATCCAGAGGCTTCCCCCGCCACTCGACCCAACTCACCACCAGATGGTGATCAGTTGACAACTCCGCCCCTCTCTTTACCCGAGTGTCCAAAACGTACGGCCTCAGGTCCGATGATACGATAACAAAATCGATCATGCACCTTCTGCCTAGGGTGCTCTGGTACCACGTACACTTATGAGCATCCTTATGTTCGAACATGGTGTTTGTTATGGCCAATCCATGACTAGCACAGAAGTCCAGTAACAAACCACCACTCCGGTTCAGATCAGGGGGGCCGTTCCTCCCAATCACGCCCTTCCAAGTGTCTCCATCATTGCCCACATGTGCGTTGAAGTCTCCCAGAAAGATTAAAGAGTCCCCTTCAGGAGCCCCATACAGGACTCTTTCCAGGGTCTCCAAGAAGGCCGTATACTCTGAACTGATGTTGGGTGCATAAGCACACACAAGAGTCAGAGTTTTCCCCCCCATAACCCGCAGGCGTAGGGAGGCGACCCTCTCGTCCACTGGGGTAAACTCCAACAACGAAGCACCTAACCGGGGACTTGTGAGTATCCCCACACCCACTCGGCGCCTCACACCTTGAGCAACTCCGGAGAAGAATAGAGTCCAACCCCTATCCAGAAGTAAGGTTCCAGAGCCGACGCTGTGCGTAGAGGTGAGCCCAACCAGATCCAACTGGTAACGCTCCACCTCTCGCACAAGCTCCGGCTCCTTCCCCCCCAGAGAGGTGACGTTCCACGTCCTTCTTTCCTACAAAGAAAAACCCTGCTCCAGCTGGGGAAGATGAAGGACGGATAATCCCTGATTTAAGAGAAGAGGAAATGTAGTCGTCCATTGCCGCACTCTCTGGCCTTGAGATCGAATACAGTCTTCCCTTGGGAATGGGAGCCCCCGGTAGAAGATTAATGGGGCAATCAAAAGGTCGGTGAGGAGGTAACGACATGGCTTTTGATTTGTTAAAGGCTTCCTTTAGATCGTGATAACATAACGGTACTTTCTGTAGGTCAGGATAGTCTGGGTGATCTATGACGATCCTACTAGGGTCTGTTGGTACACCTGTTGATGCAATCCTCTCCCCACTCCTTAATTTTTCCTGAGCGCCAGTCAATGTGTGGGTTGTGGATCTTTAACCATGGAAAACCCAAAATAATCGGATGCTGAGCAGATTCAAAAATGTGAAACTGCATAACTTCAGTGTGGTCATTATTTACAGTAATCTGGATAGGTTCTGTGCAGTGGGTTACTGTAAACAACAAACGTCCGTCTAAAGCACTGGCGTTAATGGGGGAAGATAGAGGAACAGTCTTTATACAAAGCTGTTTGACTATGCCCCAGTCCATAAGACTTTCGTCCGCTCCGGAGTCTATTAGCACCCCTTGGTCAATGCCCTGATCATTTATAAAAATGTTTACCTTGGTAACTGGTCGAGGAGGAAAGTCTGTGGGAAGCTTGCTCACCAGCGCCCTCCTCTTGGCTGGTAAGCTTGATCTTTTCCCGGACATGACGCGAGTTGGTGACTCAGCTGGCCACAGTAGAAACAACACCTTTCTCGTAGCCGGCGCTGTCTCTCCTCCATGGAAAGCCTGGTCCTTCCCAACTGCATGGGTTCATCTGCAACAGGCGGAGGTGCTGTCCTCCAACGGACCGAATCCGCTGGCTGGAAACCCTCCTCTGGTGGAAAGGCTCGCTGAGAAAAGCCATGGAAACTGGATGTTCGTCACGGCTGCGTCGACGTTCTCTCTCTCTTTCCCGAAGACGGTTGTCGATCCGGATGGAAACGGCGATGAGAGACTCCAGGTCCCGTGATACCTCCTGAGGAGCCAGCTGGTCCTTGATTGGATCTGACAACCCAGTCAGAAAAGCGTCGCGAAGAGCCGGAACATTCCACCCGCTGTCCGCTGCTGCCGTGCGAAACTCGATAGCATAATCCACCACCTGGCGATTATGCTGGCGTATCTGAAGTAGTCTTCGGCTGGCTTCTGTAGCCGGTGATGAGTGGTCAAAAATACGACTCATAGTGTCTGTGAAGTCGGTTAATGAGTAACATAGTTCAGTGTCTCTGGACCATTCTGCAGTAACCCAGGCTGCAGCTCTTCCCGTTAAATGGGACACAATGAACGCCACTTTACCATGGTCTGATGAAAAAGCCCCTGGGTTGTGTTGGAAATGCAGGTCGCACTGCACCAGGAAGGCTCTGCAATTTATGGAATCTCCGGAAAACCTCTCCGGGAGAGCCAGCCGTAGTGAGAAGGAAACAGCCTGGCTCGGATTGACAGCGTCAACAGGATCCGCGACATGCAAGCGGTCAGCTGTGACTGACGTCATCGGCGGAGCAGTCTGAAGGTGAGTGATGAACTGCTGCATCTGATCCGTCAGCTGTCGTATCTGTGCAGAGATGGAAACTTGGAGCTCGGCCTGGTTTCCTACCAGTGCCTGCACTCCTTGGCTGATTAATCCCAGCTGTTCTTCGTGATGAAAAATCCTCACGCCTTGGGCTGACAGGGCGGCGTGAAGAGCTTTTGGGTCGGCTGAGTCCATTGTGGTCAGTTCGTTCTATTACGAACTTGGATACTCAAAGGTAAGGACTCAAATGCATGACCCGGGAGCCAGAGGTAAAGTATAATTAATATACTTGATTTCTTCCACAAAAATATATACAAAAGAAAAAAGCACTCTTACGAGGTGACAAAAAAGGGTCCAGAAAGATACAACAAAATATCGCTCACAACGCGAGGAATTAAACTTTCCATAAGTTTCAGAAGCATAACGTAGGCTTGAACAAAGAAGCAATCGACGACGAGCAGAGTACTGGCATGAGGACAGGACAAGACGAACTGACACTGAACACTGGGAGACTGGGGAATTTAAACACTCAACAACAAGACACAGGTGAAAACAATCAGGGGCGGGGCTGACGCTGATGAGGGCGGGAGAACACATAAGGAAAAGGAGTCAAGGGACCTGAAGTGAGACGTGACAAAAACAAAACAGGAAGTGAAAAACAATACAAAATAAACAACATGAAACATGACTGACTAACACATTTGGCGGTGCACAACAATAATCTTACTCTCTCCATTGACTTCAATACATAATTTTTCCGAAATAAGGTCCCATGGAGGTCCTCCGGAAGGGGAGGGACTTCGCCTCTCTATTGGGTGAAGATGCATTTATAACGTCTGCAGGATGTGTTCAATGTAGTCCAGTAAAATGCAGTCTTTAGTGAGAAATATCAATAAATACAGTTGTATTAAGGAGATGTTTTACTACAACATAAAGTAGATATTAGACAGTATGCAAACGAGATAAAGGAGTGTATATTTAAGTAATTAGGATCCGCTGTGTAGAGAATCATGGAATTTGACTGGTATCTACCAATACCATCCTTAATAAAGGCCATCCTTATAAATGTATACAGGACCGTCCTTCCCTACAGCCAGATCACGTAGACTGCGTGGGGCCTCACCTTGCGGAAGGGGCCTCATCTTGCGGAGGGAGCCTCAACTGAGCCTTAACTGAGCCGCAAATGCAGCGCACCTATGCGCTTATGCGGCGCAATTATTGTGGCACGGTTTCGCCGCTGCGAGGCTCCACTAGCACCCCACCGCCGCTCGCCTCATCATATAACATTGCGTGGGGCCTCAAGTTGGCCAGGGACGGCTCTGTGTATATAAATACGTTACCGTTTTAAATTATACTTATGTTTTAATTATGTTTGATTCCATTAATTGAATTAAAGATGTTTTAATACATTCTACTGAAATGATTGTAACATTGTCATCATGTAACTATTTTGTTCTTTAATTTGCCTCACCAGAAAACAGCACCTCCTCTTGAAGACATTTTGCCTACTGCTATCGACTTCAGGTTCACATTAGGTAAGCCCTTGAGTGTGTCAGACTAAAGTTGTTGTTTCAGAGGTTAATTCAAGACGTGTTATGTTTACATTCTAATATAATGAGCATCAGGTAAACATACCCATTTCTATTTTTTGAATCACAGATGCGAAACTATGCAGCACTAGTGTCACCACTCACCACTCAAAATGATATTTTAAAACATTATCAACTCCATCATGGAACCTTTGGACAGAAACGTGCCTTGCCCTGCATTCATGTAGTCTGGCCTGCGCTCTCACATATCATGACTACGTGGTCCATTTTCTTGCAAACCAGCCTTTTTTTTATGTGAATAGCACCTCTGTTACCGTCTGATAACAGCTAATGTAAACTGGCTCGTTATGTTTTGAAGACGGATTTGATTTTTGTTGTTGAGGAAAACACATGGTGTGTCCTGATTTGTACTCAATTTAGTGTTTTGTTTGTATTTACAGGGAACAGCAGAGGTCGAAGTGCAACAGAGGCTCGCGATGCACAGCATGAAGTTATACGTTGCCCACGAGCCAGATGCAGTTGGAATAACCATCAAGTAATAACCATGTGTCTCCATGTATGTTAATGTTTTGTGCTTAACTTGTTACTGTTTTATGAAAACTGTTTTGAATAATCAAATTTTAATAAAATGTAATAACATGTCCATAACGTTCCCTTTTTTAAATCTATTTGTTTAATCTGCAATGTTTCAATGCTATCAAATATTTAAAGGGTTGGATTGAAATCAGGAAGAGTTTGTCGTATATAGGTTCCGGCAACTCAATTGTGTTTTATAATTTACTTTATTTATTCTTGTCTTATGTGGTTCTTAGCAGATTGTTATTCGCATTGGTTACACTTAATATCTTGGCTTTTAATTGTAGGCTCAACTCATCTTTTCACCTGCAGAAAAAAATCACATTAGTGAGTTTACACAACTCCTAAAATTGCTTGGAAACTGTTTTAGCAAAGTAACTCGTTCTTGAGTAGAGGAAAACAAAAAAAAGTACATTTCACCAACTCAAAAAACACTAAAGTTGCTTGGAAACTGTTGACACATTCTTTTTTTATTTGTACCAAAGCAACCGTTTTTACAGTGTGCAGATTGTACTTTATACAGCAGGTGAAGAACCTGGAACAGGTATGATGTAGAAAGAGGATAAATCATCTAAAATGAAAATGGTTTTATTCTTCTTCTTTCTTTTACAAAATACACAGTATAACCTGTTCTTGAAAATATACTGAAGTGAAGAATAAACGTTTTTGAGCTAGAATTAGGTGTTTTAAGTGGAAAGAGAAGTAATGCACTCAATGTGACATGAAAAAAACCTGAACAAGTTTTAGATAAGGGAACATTTCACTCACATGGCTGTCCAGCTGTAACCTCTGTCGGTGGCGCTTGCGGTGTGCATCAGAATCTTTCATTTAAATTAATCCATGGACATCTCATTTTTAATAACGGAGCACAAAGAGTCAGCGGGTGGAAGAATAGACTGCTTCTATTAATTCTGAGATTAAATATTTCAGTTATCAAATCTGTATAGTCTATACTGTACATCTATATAAAGTCTTAGGGAAGCTAGAAAAAAATGGTTTACATCTGCTTTAGTTTAAGCATTTATGTGACGAGTATTATAGAAAGACCAGCTTATTGAACATTGTTACAACTACAACATGTTTGTTTCACCATTCTACAATTCTGTTAAAGTGGCATATTGATTGGTGTGTTACTCACCCCAGCCCACTACCTTCAAACACACACACACACACACACACACACACACACACACACACACACACACACACACACACACACACACACACACACACACACACACACACACACACACACACACACACACACACACACACACACACACACACACACACACACACACACACACACACACACAATGCTGCTATTCTCTGTGTCTTTAGCTAAGCCAGAGGACAAGTGATGCCCAGGGCCGTTCCTGATCCTTCTGGCCTTTTCCTTGCAGGAATCTCCTCTTCCTGTGCGGAAGTTTATCGTGGTCAGCCTGCCTCTCAGTGATGCCTCCCAAAGCAAAGTGACAGCGGCTTTATTCAGCCGCTGACCCGTGAAGAGGACAGGGGAAGAAAAAACAACAAGTGTGTGTGTGTGTGTGTGTGTGTGTGTGTGTGTGTGTGTGTGTGTGTGTGTGTGTGTGTGTGTAACCTGACTAAGGGCTTATTTTCTCTGCAGTAAGGAGGCGCAATGAATCTTGTCCGATCAGCACAACCTCTGCATATCTACGCGTGTGTCTAATGTCACGTCCTTTAAACGACCACAACAATGTGATGCCTCTTCCCTTCGTCTTTTCAAGATAGAAAAAACATCAAATTCCGACATCGACCAAGTGATGTCCTTTTATCTGATCTCTATACAAACAGATCCGTTTTTATTTTCTATCTCAAAGTCAAGCCCTCGCAGCCTTGAAGATATAAAAGGATAGAGAAATGATGTCCATCTGCTCCGATGATCTCTCTCCAACTTTATTTGGCATTAGCTTTTTCTCCATCCCACTCTGGTCCCATCAGCCCCAGAGGAGCGAGGCACTGGCCTTTTCTTGACCCACTTTAGGACTTCCATTCTGGGCTTTCTGATCCGTCCACTCTCCCCTCTGTGTGGGGCTTCAACAGAGAATCCTGAGATTATCAGATGGTCACTTAAGAGGGAATGAGAGAAAGCGAAGTGCTGTCCACTTAGCTGAAGATTATCCTTTAAAAGGAAGGGATGGCGCTGGAGATGGAAGAGAAAAGGAGAAAAAGGATGCGCTTAAGAGATGGATATAAAGGGGGCGGATGGAGGGAGAGATTGCGAGGACAGTCAGAGTATGGGAGAGGGCAAATAAATGATATGGAGATAAAGTGTGTGTGGGAGAGGGTTAACAAAAAAGCGAGGAGAGAAAATACGGCAACGAAGGAAACATCTCAATGAAAAGCTGAGATGGAGGTGAGGTGAGGGGATGGAGCGAGAGCGAGAGCGGAGGAAGGTCGACGGAGGGAGGCAGAGATGGAGAGATAAAAAGAGGAGGAAGCAGGAAGGATGAGGACAAGAGCTGGATTAAGCAGTAAAAACAGGGATTGTGAAGTGGTCACAAACTGAGCATCTCTGCTCTGTACGGGGAATGGAGGGCACATGCTGACTTGTGTTAGTCAAACATCAACAGAAGAGTCTAAGTAAGGCCTATTTAAGGGTTACATTAATGAATGCAAGCAAAATGTGTATACGTAGTCTTCTTTCCAGATTAATGTTTTAAAGAATTTGTAGCCGCTTATGTACTTTCAGGCAGTGTAGGGTTAAAGAATTAAAGACGTGAACAATTGGTCTTGTTTTCGCACTCAGTTAACAGCAGAATATACAAACATTGTAACGACCCAGGAAATGTCTTTATATGAAATGTATAATAACCCAGCTCCTGTGTTATGAATATCTCATGTTTCAACTGTGGAACAACCTACCAACTAAAATAAGAAACCGTGCTACCTACACAGAAAAACTCAAGAACTGGTTGTTAAAAAATATGTAAATAAAATAAATAAATTAATGAAATCAAGTACGATAATAATGAATTTAGGACAGATTGGGTACTCATTTTGCTGTTCCCCCTAATTTATACAAATACGTTTTGCCTTTGACGTAGATTGATTCTACCTGTGTGTTCAGTGCTTTTCTGAATGCAAAATCTGACAAAAGTATATTACTAGTAAATAACTAGAAATTGCTTGTATTGTGTTTCAAGTGTTACCTGCAACAGGTATAATGGATATTTTGTATATTGGCATAAAGGTATTTGGCGTATTCAAAATGCTTCAAAATCCCATCACATTTAAAGTCCACCCTTTCATAATTTTATGTATGAGAGTGATTCTGGAGTGTGTGTTTTTTTTCTTAGGGGGGCATGACTGTGCAAGAAAAATAAATAGAAATCATTCCCCATCATTTGATTGGATCAGGGGTCCTGCCAGTGTCCAATTATTGTATTCCTCTCATAAAACACACACATCACAACGACCCACACACATGCATTACAACACACGCTAAATCTTCCTTACAAATCTAAAGGCTAAAGCTCCTCAGTCTTCACTGGCCAGCTATAATCTCTCTATATCTACCTCTCTCACCCCGAGCATTATGGGAAAGAAGACAATCTCAATGGAGAAAAAGCGACAGGGGTTCAAGGATGAGAGAGCTAGAGAGAGGCCGTTTCTCAATGTCGAGTATACCTGCAGCAGAGACACTATTTCAAGTATACTACGTCATCGATTCGGCGCCACTCGATGACGTAGTATACTTGAAATAGTGTCTCTGCTGCAGGTATACTCGACATTGAGAAACTGCCAGAGACAGGGGTGAGTTAGAGAGACAGAGGGGGAGGAAGGCCTCCTCCTCTTCCCCATGTTAATCTCCTCATTTTCATTTCTCTTACCATGTGGGATTAGAATGATTTTATTTAAAGTGTCAGCTTGAGCTACCGGATTGAGAAATCTGGATTTCATAGGGATTATTATTACAGAGGAAATGCGCACACACACACACACACACACACACACACACACACACACACACACACACACACACACACACACACACACACACACACACACACACACACACACACACACAGCCAACAGACAGATTTTTTCTTCTCAGTCACTCACTAATGACCTGCTTGACCAACAAATGGTATTTATCCTCAAATTCAGTGCAGTGGACATGAACCAGACATTGTGATACACTTCAAAGTGTGTGTGTGTTACATGGACAGTGTGTCTTTTCCACTCTGAGAAATATTAAAACCACATTTTCTCTGGAAAAGACACAAAGCCCAAGCAGGAAGATTAATAGCACGCTCTGTGCTTTTTGTCCCGATGAGAACAAAGTCCTGTCACCCTCAGCCAGGCCAAGTGAAACGAGGTGAACAGACTCTAACCAAAGCTTCACCCTTCTGTCAGATTTAACATCTAATCTACATTAGGATAAGGCTTTCACCGCTCAGGAAAAAATAAAAGAGAAGAATAAAAAATGCCATCACTTTTTCATCCTAGGGCCAAGCCTTTTATTCCGCCTCTTCTCATTACATTAAAGGATGAGGCAGGCTGAGCGGTATTTAAAGATACCATCCCCTTCATCTGTTTAATTTCTCTTTATTTAAGAGACTCCCACAGCCCTTCGCCGCCCCCTCCCTCCTCTGTTTAATTTCTCTTTATCTAAAGACTCCCTCCCTTCATCTGACTGATTGACCTTTTTCTCAGTGCGAATGACATGGTAGAGTTAGTTACTGCAAGGTCCCTAATCCAACCTTTGTGACAGGAACACTGCGTCTGAGTGGAGACGGGGCGACTTTAGCTTTCTAGATCCAAGCTCTTTATGAAAACATTTATATTACATGGCGCTACCTGTTTCACTGCAGACATGACTCGTAGAAATGTTGCTCACATTCCCAGCTTCCTACTTCATATAAAGCAGAGCACTGGATGCTAAACCAAGCCAATAAACTCACTTTAATGACTGCATTTGAACTGTTAGTATATACGGTATCATCTTAATAAAAGCTGCAATGATATAACTTATATATGGTCTTAAGAAGGGAAATATAATTAGAAGGTATTGATTTCTGTTGATAAAGAGGGCAGTTTTTGATTTCATGGCACTTACATGAATACTTAAAAATAATTATAATATAGAAAAAAGACTTGTGCTCTATTAAAGAACTACGCTTCTAAACCATTAAAGCTGTAGTAAGAGTGACAGACATTTTTTTTACTTCCTCTTTAAGTGGTTTTATGTCATTCAGACACAAAACCAGTGCAGAATTACACAAGAAAAAGTTATTTGAGAAAATAAAAGTCGAAAGAAAACACTGAGGAGGTTGATACGGTTGAATGTTAATAATATGAATTGATAAATTACATAAAGGCTGCATCCAACAACTTTTTTTATTGTCCCATAAAATGTCAAAATATGACCATCAAAACTTCTTAAGGCCTGCTGAAACCAGGGACTGTGGTACATTTGCGATTGATGACTTAATCAATTCATTTATCAAAAGAGTTTCACTTGAATACAAATATCATCATCAATATGATGATATCAGTGTCAGAGTCAAAGAAATCAAAGAGCATCAGGCATTGCTGGCACAAATGCCTGCGCTGAGACATTGAGAGTTGATCCTGGGGAATAAACACACACGCACACCGTTTTAAGAGCAAGGTCTTGGGAAGTAGGTTAAGCAGGCCGGGATCACCTCGCGCTGCTCTCTCCCAGCTTAGAAGCACTGAGAGGGCCGGGTGGGGAGGGATGGGTGACGGATGTGGAGGGGGTGGGGGGGTCGTACGAGATAGAGAAATCTTCCAGAGGACATCTGTCACAGTGAGCAACTTGTGAGCTGCTTTTTTCCAGCCCGCTCTGTGACCCGCGGATTCTCTTGCATGACTGGATAAGAACTATGAGAGTTTTAGAGGGGGTCTTAGCCCCTGCACACGGCCTGGGAGACCCCATACGGACCCTGTTAGGTACACATCTCCATCATGTGGAGAGAACAGGCAGGACGATGCTGAATAATAAATATTTCAAGATTGAAGGAATGTAATCAAAGTATTTGGAGGATTCCTACCATACATATTCAAGGCATGGGAGAATCCGCACAGTGACAGGACAATGTGTCAATGTTCAACTAATGTCACAAATCATTTATTAAAAGGCCATATGACACGTGTGTGTTGCTGTTCTGTGACCATGTGTCCACATTCGAGGATGCCGTTGGTGCTGAATAGAAACAGCAATGCACGTTGCAAAAGTGCATGCATGAGAACGTTTCTCCGCCTCCCGCAGGTGTTTAAGCTGCACAGTAAACAATAACGCTCTACACACATATAAACACACACACACGCAAAACACACAAACACAAAAGGCTCATTGTGTGTCGTTGTGTGTCCGCTAACCCATCCTTTTTAATCTGGGATTATGGTATTCCCATCGTGATGGCAGAAGAGGAAACAATGCTGTATTTCATGGGAGGAAATGTGCAATAATTATGTTAACACCTCAATCTGCCTTATTCAACCATTACCTACGCTTTCTCTCACTCTCTCTTTTACACACACACACGTGCACACATATGATGCCGCACAGTTTCAGCATTTGTCAGCATTTTTTTTTTAAACCTTTTATGCTCTTAACTTTTTATTTTATTTTTTTATATTACCATATTTTATTCAATATGCTCCTTTAGATATCTTTTTATTTATTTGATTATTTTCTCCTTATAGCTTTGTGAAGCACCTTGAGACGACGTTGTCTTTAAAGTGTGCTATATAAATCAAATGTATTATTATAAGCAAACCTTGACACACACAAATCTAAAGCTCGTTAGAAATTGAAATCCAATCCAAATTGTTTAAATTGTGTTCCAAAATGTTGTGAAAAAAATTATTTGTGCGAGTGTGTGTGTGTGTGTTTCAGGGAGAGTGCCTTGAGCCTTATTGTGAGCATACACAGTACAGTATAGCTGCTCCCCTGGGGTGTAATCCGACACACTATCAAATCTATTCTTCTTGGTTGTCACACTTGAGCCATTTGTAGCTTTAGTGCTTCGCCTATCCTGCCTCTTAAATGTAGTTCACAGCGCGCAGTAGACTGTAGACTGTGTAGACTGTGTAGACTGTGTAGACTCACAGTCAAATCCTGACTGTGAGTTTATTTTTAAGTAAACATTCTAGTCGATAACACAACAGTGAGTCAAAGCATCACATCAGATTTTAGATTCAGTGTTTCCCGACGTAATAGTGGTGTGCTATCTGCTCTTTGTATCAGTGCAGCACAGATCAGATGCTGTTTGAATTCAGAGATGGAGGCCAGCAGATCATCTCCTGTGTTTGAGAGGTAACGGTGTGCTGGTCTGTGAATAAGACCTCTGATGATGGCTGTATCTTTATTGTGAGGCCCCAGGTGCTGCCAGCGTCACACATGGACACCCATGGCACCGGTGTCCTGGCACCTGCCGGCCAACCAGGAAAGGGCCAAGACGTGGTGTGTGTGTGTGTGTGTGTGTGTGTGTGTGTGTGTGTGTGTGTGTGTGTGTGTGTGTGTGTGTGTGTGTGTGTGTGTGTGTGTGTGTGTGTGTGTGTGTGTGTGTGTGTGTGTGTGTGTGTGTGTGTGTGTGTGTGTGTGTGTGTGTGTGTGTGTGTGTGTGTGTGTGTGTGTGTGTGTGTGTGTAGATATTTGTGTGCATGCATGCTTTTGGGCTAAAACAGAATCTATGTGTGTGTGTGAGTCCTGCCTGAGAAAAGGCCAGTGTTGGTCTGGAATGCAGATGAGCATACAAATGATACCCTCATGCTAATGCTAATCCATCTCTTTATATTACAAATCTAATCTTCGCTCTATGTTGCAGGGCTTATTTAGGTCATCTGATGCATTTAATGCCAGTACAAGTAAGTAAATTAATTCTAAAAACAACGTAAAATCTATTTTACCAGCATCACTTCCTAAAGAGATAACACCAGAGTGTCTTGAAGTCTCATGAAATTACTTTTCATTGTTTGCTTCGGACCATTTACATTAGTGCATTTTAATTTCAGGAGCTTTTAATTACGGTAATAGCACAGTTGTGATTGCAATTGCACAGGCATGTATGTGTGTTTGCACATATGTATGCACGCAGGCGTGTGTGTGTGTGTGTGTGTGTGTGTGTGTGTGTGTGTGTGTGTGTGTGTGTGTGTGTGTGTGTGTGTGTGTGTGTGTGTGTGTGTGTGTGTGTGTGTGTGTGTGTGTGTGTGTGTGTGTGTGTATGTGTACCAGCTGTCTGATCAGTAATCAGTTAGCAGTGGGCTAATGCAGCCTCCTTAACCCAGGGGCCTCATAAGACCGCCTCTGGCCCAGCCCCTCTCTCTGCCAGGGACAAATCCATTACCCAAAACCAGGACATCAAATGTCAACAAACACTCACACACTCACACAAACCAACACACACATACTCATTGTAAATACTTTCTCCAAAGCATATTTGATCGATGTCATGAGAGGGAAGTGTCTCCATGAAGTGCAACAATTACTGAATGGGGAAGAAAGCAAAGTGGCAATAGTTATTGACACGCCTTTGTGATCCAATGTTCATTTAATACCAGTTGTAAGAAAAAAGCTGGGGGTGCTGCATTTTTTGTAGATAATTTGTATGCTGGTTTTCCAGGCTTGCCACAATTCAGGGTTTTAAATAAATGTTTCAGAAGAGAAAGACAAATGATTTTGAAGTTAGTTTTTTCAAACAAGCAAAGCAGCCCTTAAAGAAACAGAAAAACTCTCCAAAGGGAAACTGGGCATTATGTCAATGGCTCTGTTACCAAACCGCCGTTCCTCAAAGGTTAACATAAATAGCACATAAACTGCACTGAAAAGCCCCTCAGAAGTGGCACAAAGACTGCGACGGCTCCCCGGGGGCCCGATAATAAGCAGCAGCGTTTACATATCCGTGGTCCTCGTAGCATGTACAGTGATCTGGCAGGTTGGAGGGCTTTGATGCTCCGTCACCCAGCAGGTCGGGTGTATCGATCCCCAGGGCGGTGCTGCTTTCTGGGCTGGCCCTGCCTTGGTGATAGGGCCCCCTCCCGGAAACCTCCCTGGTGCCCGTACCCAACAGATGGCCTCAAAGAGGGACCAGAAACACAGGGCCAACATCCAGCTCTCAAACAGAGGAGCAGAGGAGCAAATGGCCTGTTAATATTTCATACAAACACTCTCACTCATCTCCGAGCAAGGAAACGGACAGGATTGAGAGCGCAGCGTGAGTGTGTGAAGGGGCAAGTGTGTGTGTGTGTGTGTGTGTGTGTGTGTGTGTGTGTGTGTGTGTGTGTGTGTGTGTGTGTGTGTGTGTGTGTGTGTGTGTGTGTGTGTGTGTGTGTGTGTGTGAAATCAAAGACATTTTAATGACATAGTTGTCACTGCTTTCTCCTTCTGCATAGTAATCACACTATGCAGAGGTGAAACTTTGGCCACAGATCCAAAAAAAAGGACATTGACTTAAAACTTAATTTCAGTCAGAATAAAACTCTTCAACACACACATGCGTTGACTCACACACACATGCGTTGACACACACACACCTCACCAATTACTCTCTGCACCAGATCCTTCCTTAAGCCTGTGCTGTATCTTTTAAGCGTAACCTGCCTGCTAATAGCCCATAACCCCTGTACAGATCAGTGGAGGTTATGCTATTTGCTGGTCGGTAATTGCCCTCTTCATCAGTACTCTGTCTGCGCAGGCAGCAACGCGGCCAGCCCCGGGGTCCTCCTGATGTCATTAATGTGTGATTAGGGCCGGTGGGGAGCAGCAGTTAGGAGGTTAAAAAGCCCCTGACAGCCCTCATCATCGGCGAGGAAACCCTGAGACTGATGCCGGCGCTGCGCAGATGGGCGAGAGCGTTCGGCTGCCAAAGCCCTAACTTGTTATTCCTCCTCACCTCCAAAAATTACGCCATGCTAATAAATGGCCCTGACACGTGCATGGCTTCAGTGACACAGGTACATGCACAAACAAACACACAGGTTTCATCATACAAATATGCTCAGGCCTTATTATTGAGAAAATATATTGTTTGAATTTAACTTCTATTGGGAGAAGGACTGGGAATGCTACCAACATGACAATCGGAGGTTAATACACATGCTTGCATAAAGTTTTTCCATTCTTTGAAACTTGCTGACACTGATTGGACTTGAAATGATGAGTTGGTCTTGGGAATAGAAAGCTGACAAGTTAAACTTGATACAAGCAATCTAAACTACACCCGAAAGTGTCTGCCTAAGTGCTCAATCATGTCAGGGTTTTAGGATTCCTTTAAGTTGTCATCTTTAATACATGAGACGATTTCCAGCCCCGACTGCGAAACAAAGTCATTAGACTGGGAGGAAAGATGAAATATAAATCAAGCGTATCTCTCTGCCCCCTCCCCTGTGAACAGGTGGCTGAGTTGAATGAGAGGGTGCGCTAACTTGGCTGTCACCGTGTTTTCCAACAGAACCGCTGCCTTCTAAAGCCAAACCACCGTGAATTATACATCTATGGCAGTAATTCTCTCAGAGGAGAGAGAGAGAGAGAAAGTGAGAGGGGGGGGAAGAGAGTTAGAGAGATTAATGGCTGAAGCGGTTGTTTTTGACGCAGTGATCCTTGGCTCCGCTTCCCGCCTGCCGCTTATTGGCTTTTCAGAGCACATTTATTTATTTCGTTAACAAGAGCGAGCGGCCGCGTTGCTGTCACTCTCTTGGCTCGCTCAGTGCCACAGCAGACTTGTCATCTCCTGCACCGCGGCGTGCGCCTTTCAACCCTGCCATGGACTACAGGGTGAGAATATTAATAGTGCAACAAACAAGACTTTAAAAATAGCAGAGTTCTGTCAAAGGCCAAGTGTCACTGACACCTTTAGGAGAAAAAAGTGTCACATTTTATAACGCTTTCAAGGACCTCAGGAGTAAGCAATGAAAAGTAATGCCTGTTTTGTTTGTTTTAAACAAAGCTGCTTTAGTTTAATTGTTGCTAAAAGTTTTTTTGGAAAAGAAGATAGAGGGGGCATCAGCAAATTGAGTATTGCTCGAGGAATTCTTAACATGACTCAAACAGGTACCAGTAATAACTTATTCATTACACATAATAGCTGCTACAGGGATTTTTTTATATTTTGACACAATAGAAAATCACTATATTGTCACTTTGATATCAATGAAAATAGTTCATTTAGACTTGCACTGAATTATCCATACTGTTTTAATCATTTTTCTCTTAAAGGGAATACTTAGAGGTTGACAGTATGGTACTGATGAAATGCTATGCATCTTGTTACCCTGGCGAATCAAGTCTTCATCACATGAAAACTTAAAGGGAAAATACAAAAATTCAGCGCTATGTTAAAATAAAGACGAGTTTGTAAAATAAAAATCCACAAACAGGATTTGAAATCACATCATTTTCACCCTCAATACGAGAATTCCTCATGCTAAAGTAAAGACGGTGAGAGGTGTGATGCGAGATAAAACTCTGGCTGAGTACAATCTGATATGAATAGTCAATCCATGGACTAATCTGTATTCAGCCTCCCAAGGGAGTCCTCACAAAGGGCCGTCACCGGCTTAGCCAATAAACGTATTCAAGTCAGTTTCAACACAGCGTGGCATGTTCCAATATAATCTGTCCGGGAGGTCGTGACCTCCACATCCCCTGCCTGTGGAATAAAGAGGACCTCAGGCCGGGATGACAGGAGAAGTCTTCCAAGGAGTTCATGTTACCACATGTCATAATAACAAGAAGCTACTGTTCCCCCGCCAGGCTCCTTCCCCCTTTGTCTTGGAGGGGCTCTGGACAGGGGCAGACAGGACGCGCTGGCAGAGCTGAAACTGAATATTATCATTGGGGGGAATCTTGTTTCATGTTACTGTGCGGCTAGGCCAGCTAGCTGAGAGCACCGTCACTTCACCTGACAGGAGCAGTTCACTTTCAAACACTCAGCTTCGGAGTACACACACCATTCAAAGAAACCTACGCTTCCTAGTTCCTTGACCGACAATCTTATTTATAGGCCCTGCGCACCTTTTGCAGACGCATGCTGTATATTCACACACAAGCGCTGACCGCTTTACTCCCCCCGCTTACCCTCAATGGCGATTGAGAGGTCAATATCTCACTTTACCGCCAGCTACACTTTCCTCTGTCACTCACAGCTCCCACTCCATTCAGACAGCAGGTTAGCCCAACAAAGGAGACCGCAGGGGAGCTGCCCGAGCCTTCCGCTTACACACACACACACAACACACGCTCACACGCACACAAACACACACAGGTAACGCGGACTGTGCGAGCTGCGGCGCTGCTCAGGGCTTGACGGGTGCTTTGTGCTCATCCGTCAGCCGGCCCCTGGGTCCTGAAGATACCTTCAGTCAGCGAGCCCGGCTCCCTGAAAGGAGGGATTCACACAGCTCTGAAATATTGATACCCGGAGCACGCCAACCTTTTGACCTCTCCTTTGCATTCTTACAGGAGGGGAAGAGGTGGAGATGGAGGGAGGAGGAGGAGGCCGGAAGTGTGAGGTGTGGCCAGATGGAATAGCCAGGAATCTGTATGGATGATGGGGAGAACATCTACACAATACAAAGTTATTTCAACGCATATCGCAGCCACTATGCGAAATCCAAAACGTTTACAGTATACCTACATTTTTAAAGGATCGCCTCCATTCTCAAAAAAACTCACTAGAGGACAGAAAGCACAGAGTTAGCCTTTGACTCTAGGACAGAGAAATGGAGTGATGAGAGAGAAAGATGGAGAGGGAGGGAGCGGGGAATGGGTCGGAAGTTTGACATTCCTGTGGGCGATGTGTGTCTCGTCAGTGAACGCGTTTAGATTCTTTTAACGGGAGTCGATACCCCCTTCCGCTTCCCAAGCACTCACTGTGAGCTGAGCTGGAGTAATGCCATTGAACAGGGACAATGGGGCCTCTTAAAAGGCAGCTTTTAACTGGGCGTGTGCATGTGGATATCAATACAGCCGATAGTTTTCCATGTAAGAAGATCAAACACAGAGACACTGGGTGAATTCTCAGTGAAGAAGCACACAGATAAATAAATGAGATGACTGGAGGGAGTTTATTTTAAAGGGAGAGAAGTGTTTTGCTGTTGTACTACATACAGGCGTTCCCCTCTTTTTCTCTCAGTCCCCCCCCTCCTTCCCTTTGCTCAGACACACATGCTCTGGCGTAAGCTCTTCAACTTTAAAGCGTGCATTTCAAAGGCGCTTGGGTGCCTGTATCACTGTTTTAGACAAACGCGCCAGCTCTTAGGAGATAGAGGGGACATCTGAGGCAGAGAGAGAGGGGGAGACAGGAGCAGAGAGAATGAAAGAGAAAGAACGAGCTGGGTTAGAGAGGTAGAGGGTGAGAGGGGGAGACAGAGAAGAAGAGAGTGAGGGAGACAAGGGAAGAAGAGAAGGAGGGGGCGCGATTGCACGCTTTCAACTGCCTTTTGTGGGCCTCTCTGCAGATGTCACCAGCTGTTCCCCTGCACGGAGGGTTCCAGAGCGTGGAACATCGCCTCCGGCCCCGTCCTCGGCCACCTTTCAAGTGTCAATCAGACAGGAGGGGTTGGGGTGGGGGGGTGCTGTGACTGAGGGGTGGAGGACCGGTTTGAGGGAGGCAGGAGAAATGGAAGAGTTCAGTGGAAGGGGATGCAAAAGGGGGCCAACAGACTGGGCTGCGGTCACTGTCCTGAGAACCGTGCCAGCGATTTGCCATTGATTCGCCCCCCCCCCCCCCCCCTCCATCCAACCCGCTCAATAACAGAGAGGATGGAGCCAGCCGTGTGCGGCGTGCAGACAAAAGAGGCCCGTGGGCAAGGTTAGCTGGAGATCACACGGCTGCAAGGCTACTGCTTCCACAGCGCTACCGTTAGCCATAGTGTTAGTGATTAGCGATAGCCGATGCCCCCGACACAACCCCTCCTCCCCACTGCGCTCCTTGGTTCAACATGCGCAGTACCGTGAGGGTGACCTACGATTAGATGTTGTAGTGAAGAGTAGGGCATAAAGCGGCGGGAGCAAGAAAAGTGATCATTGCAAGTGAACAAGCAAACATAAAAGAGGCTGACATATGGCGTGATTGACACTGAGACAAACAGTGTCTAACGAGGAGGAGAAGGTGTGCTTAACACCGCTTAACCTTGGAGCGTCTAGTCGGCCGACATTACTCCAAGACACTTTTATTGACGACATCAATATCTACTGTACGCGGCTGCTTGTATAACCTTCTGATCCAGCTCGGGATGATGGCGCTGAAACCTGCCGCACGGAGACATTTAATCAAGCCGACAGGGTCATTCGTAGAAACCCACAGACAGGAACACAAACAATTCTTCCGCGGATGATATTGGCAGACAAGTCTGTGTCGAAAAATGGTGCCGCTGTCACATTGATGCGATATAATTCAATGCCTGAAAAAACACACCGATTCCTCGGTTGTATTGACAGTCTGAAGTGAGATGCACAGACTCTCAATGCTTCTTATCAAGCAGTGTAAGTACGTCTATTATACACACTATTGCCGCTGCCCTGCTGATAACCTCTGTGCCGAGGCTGTAGAACAAAGGCCTTTGAAGAGGAGAGGAACCGGTGGATTTGTGTGATTTATGTCTTTTAAAAACAAGATGGCTGAGCAGAGGTAGCAGACCATGGCTGACCTCAGTGTTTCCTGTCACTGTCGTGTGGTTGTGTGTGTGTTTTCTGCTCTGCAGGGGATAAGTACTCAAAAACATGCACATAAAACAAAGACAGAAAATGATTCTACAGCGACTATGAATATCTAAATCTGACAAAGGTTCAACTAATTCAGAAAAGTTCCCACAACACAGCTGAACTTAAACTGTGGCACTACATAGAGAGATAAGTATCATGGTTATCATAGTAAGACAATAAAATCCTAAGATTTGTTGCATTGTGTGTATTTCAGACTGTCGACGGACTGTCTAGCACTGAAGCTGCAGTGTTTACAGACTGTGAATGAGAGGAAACTGTTTTATATAGAAAACAGTTTAGCTGTGTGTGTGGTGCAACCTGTTAAGCCCCGAGCCTGTTTTTCAGGTCTCGGGCTCGAAAATGACATTCCCAGAACAAATGACCATATATTCCCTTCAAAAAGGCTTAAATTAATAATCTTTTTTCCCAAAGCAAGGTTACACCTGTGAGTTGGATGTAGACGTGTCAGAATCAATATAGATGTTTTTATTTTAAAGTAAATTCAGATTGAACACAGTAAAAAAATGTAAATGATTGTGTCCGTCCAAAAAAAAAAGATTACTTATAGTGAAAACCACCCTTGTATGATGGGATGGTAGACTAAAAGCTTTAGGAATCCAAACTACAACATATAATAAGTATGGGTCGGCGTCATGGGGGGTCATTCTCGGGCCATGCCCCCCCAAATGAGCCCCCAACGCAGGGTGGGCAAGCCTTGCCGCTTTGCCGTTTTTTTTTTTTTAATCATATAAGTGAAAACGTTTCCACTAAAGGTTTTTTGTGTGAAATACATCAGAAATAAAGAATACAAATATAAAACACAGCCTGAGGTGTGCTCACTGCTGCTCTCTGATTGGTGTGTTGCTTGACCAATGACCCCCGACTTTTGTTTTGTTATCATTACGTGGCTGTGTGTTTAGATGAAAGCCCAGTGGCGATCTGTTACACTGATTATACAGTAAAGCCATCGAAAATAATATGATATACAGTACAAGTAGCCTACTTCTGGGTCTCTGTGTTTCATTCAAGCTCGGCTTTGTGTGTGTGTGGCACGATCGCATTTTGTGAGTGCGCGAGCGGTAATGTGGAATGTTGTTGTTAGTATCTGGTTAGCTAGCTATGCTAACGGATATAAAAGAGCTGTTTCTACACCAAGGTGGAGGAGAGTCCTCTCCTGTCAGACTGAGAGGATCGTATAACCTCAGCTCAGTGAGGTAAGGACTCTCTCAGTGTTTAGATAGTTCACTTTAGTGTAAGTTATCTCAGTGGGTCTCAAACGGTTTGGTCACCATTTATGTAAACAAGTATTTGCGAGGAACACATTTATATGATCATTAGCCTATACTATAGTTATTAAAAAAATAAGAGAATAAATGAAAAACGGGTATGAAATACTATAGGACAGTAACACAAGAATACAGTTTAAAAGGGGAGTGATTAGTAAAATATCCATGAAGAAAAAGTAAATCTGTGTACAGTTCTGTTTCATATGGATGCTGAGAGATGTAGGCTATCCATAGATCTCTTCATTTAGCTCTCAAAGTGCACCAGATTGATGCATTTAACTTCCCGGGGGAGCAAGCCCCCAGACCCTCCTAGAGGAGGTTAGGTCCACCCCCACCTAAAACATGTTCACATGGATAGGATACTAAATACATTTGCACACTTTTATATGGTGGCCTATGTCCATATGTTTCTGTTTTGGTGGTTGTGCCACAACCGTGCATGTATGCACAAGTCATAGGTGCACTATAAAATAGCACTACACTCCTGCAATGTGTGCGAAAGACAATAGACTTTACAGCATATTTTTTTTAATTGAAGTTGCGTTGGTGTTTGTGTGTTGGTTGTTGACGGCAGTGTGTGCCCCCCCCTTGGTAAATGATTTCCCCCCATTCGATTTGTTCTAGAGCCGACCCTGACCCTGTATCAAGATTGATGCAAAACAAGTGAAATTTGTCCTTTTTAGAGAGATTTAGCAAAAGAAAAACACTTCTGGGGTCATTTGGGTGGATTTTACCTATCTCTGGCCCCCCTTGCTCGATTTTGCTGATTGACATCTCTTTCTAACCGTCAGAGCGAATGGAATCGAGGGGAACTCCCACATACTCCTTATTTGGTAATGTGTGTGTGTGTGTGTGTGTGTGTGTGTGTGTGTGTGTGTGTGTGTGTGTGTGTGTGTGTGTGTGTGTGTGAGACTGACGCATAGCCAAAACCGGAAGCTGCGATAACTCTGGTGGCTACCATTAGCAGCTAATTTTTACTCTCCGATTTTTACATAAAAATGGAATTATAGATTATAAATTAAAAAAGAATATTCCACAGAAACATTATCAACCTATGGATTAACCGATTCAGCCGCGTTTTTTCTCGTTTTAATGCCATTAAACACGTCTTTTGATCAGCTACGGTGAGACGATCTCCCGTAAAAGCTACGTAAAGGTACGTGTTGTGATGTCTGTGTTTGCTTCCTCTGTCAGGAATTCGGAACACTCAGTGATGATATATATACCTAAATAATCTGTGGAACCTCATCTTTAATCGGATATCTTGTATGTGCAGCTACGATAAGTAATAAGGGTATCTTTTATCTTGAGTTCTGTGCCAAAGTGCGTTAGCATTTTTCGCTCAGGGGTCATTTAGAGGCTTCTTATGAGACTTGTGTTTTGTTTTGGTAAAAATGGTTTATATCGTCAGTTAGCCGAGATTATTCCCATTAATCTGGTATAACACATTAATAGGTTCTTAAGATGCCCTGAGACACAGTGTCGTGAAATAAAAAGGGGGGCTTTGGGGCTTAACAGGTTAATGTCATTTCAATGACTTGTGCTAATCTTAAGGAATAATGACTGCTGATCTCAACATTACAAAATAAGACTTTTTTTAGCACTGGTGATTGAAAGGGATGTCTTTCTTCAATGATTGTTTATCTTAATAGGATTAACCAGTGTAATCCTACTGCTTCATACCCATTATAAATTCATCAAGAAGATATTTCCTGTCTCGTGAACAAGCGGTGACCCCTCTTCACATTGTCGTCACGAAACAAAAGGAGGCCAAATCGCTCCTGCCTGTCAGACATGTAGCAAAACACAACTTCAGTCAAGGGGCCACCACTTTTTTCCAAGGGGTAATATCCTTGGGCATTAATCACCCCAGTCATAAATCAAAAGAGCGTGACCACCCCTCCACTTCAACTCCCCGCCGCATCCCTTCTTCACTTCCCATCCACTCTCCCCCTTCCCCTCCCGTGCTGTGCATATACTCTCCACAGCTAGAAAAAGTTGAAAAATCATAAATCAAAAGAACGACCTCAGTTATCCTGCCACACGCCATCGCCCGCTCCCCCCTCCCCGTCCACCTCCTGCCACACCATCCTCCTCGACCTTCCACCCATCAAAGTTTGTCAAACGCGTCAGAAATCAAGAGTGGCTTCCTCAATATTTCCTCATTATCCACCCCCCACCCCCATCTCCTAGATCTGTAGCCACCACTGACTGAACCCTACACCGGCCTCCAGTCTGAGGTCACAGGGTCACCGCGGGGTCTTATGGTTGACAAGCTGAATGTGTCATTGTCTCACCCGGTGTGAAGCTCTGCTATCTTTGGGAGCCTGCTTACTGCTTTCGGAGGTGGCCCTGTGGTCACAGAGTCCCGTGTTTTTCTGATCCCCTCCTGCAGAAGTGGAAAATAGCAGGAAACGTATATCTGTCATTGTCCATTCAGGAGATCACCTGTAAGGAAACGAAGCGGAGCAGCAAGTGCTGACACAATCATCCCCGCGCCTAGCAACACATCCTGGTTCCGGCCCAGACGCGAGGGACCGTACAGTATGTCTGAGCTGCTCTGCTTCCTGCCCCGCAAGGCGGGGTGGCAGATTATCACAGACTGAAAGGGGAATTCTGGAGAGAAAAATAAAGACTTATGTGTGGAAAGATTGAAATTAAGTTAAGGCACATAGATCATATCTCGTGGTTTCTCAGTCCTCAATTGACAAAAGAAACAAACACAAAAATATGGTGGTTATAAAACCTCAAAAAGGGCACGTTGCACTTGCCAGATTTGAAAAGAACAAAGCAAACACAAACTAAACTATTATATAGCCAACATAAAACCAGTCTTCCAGAAGTGTTCATAAGACACTTTCAACACCTGCTTTGCATGATTTGGTGTTCTGTTAATTTACCTCCGTCAGTCACGCATGTTTTCGAGTGAACTGGTTTTTCTTAAGCCTGACTCAGCAAACGACCACTGTTTGATCTTCTCTGCTGTTGTTAAGTTGCGTCCTCCCATTACAAAGAGTACCAGGAAACGGTGGTCCCTGGAGAGATGAGAATGAGACCCTGTTTATCCTGAGCAGAACCCATACTCGTGATTACAACCCAGCCCTGCACCTGGCCCCAGTGACATGCCAAGTACACACATCATTGATATACACACACATACAAACACACTAACTTGCTCACCCACCCACGCACTACCAGCCGAGATGTAATAAACAATGTATGCCACACACATGCAACATGACAATGAGGTCTTGAGACAGTATACAAGACTCAATTGAACAACAGTCATAGATGTGATTTCCTAATCATTTCCAACAAGTTTTTTAAAAGAACAATATTTGTTCCCCTACAAACCACTTTATACTAACCGAGTTTGAAGGTAAAAAGCAGTTCAGATTGGAGAGACGCGAAGGACCTCCAAAGATGATCTGTTATAGAAAGGAGAAATATGCAAAAGATCCTGCAAAGAGGTATAACAGTGCATACTCTCTTTATAAATGCATATATGGTGTTGCCTTTGATTGATTTTACACAGTTATGTTAAAAAAGGGAAAATATCCTTTTACTTTGAATGCCAGTTTCCAAAAGTGAAATACACTTTGTTTGACACCTTTCCGAGACCTCAAGACCTCCATCCCAACCCAGTCTCACGGCATTTCGTGTTCACCAACACGATTTTTAATCTATTGATTCGTGTTCACAACACGATTTGCCCCTTTTTTTCGTGTTGCACAGCACGATTTTAAAAGCAATGTATTTCTACTGCCTGCAGCACGTCTTTTTCTCCGGTCGGGTCGTGGGAGACCGGAAGCTGTGTGGTTCATAAAAACATGTTTTTACTCAATATCAAGCCACAATTATTGCTTTTATTTTAAATCGTATAATTTCGGACCTTTGTTGCCGTCTCTGAGGAAAATAAATGGGGCTCAGACAATAAATGGGGATCAGAGCCTCAGAATACGGAAATCTGTATTTTTAAATATTTCTTTCCTTCTAATTCGTTATTCTTTTCAAAATAACACTGTTATTTACTCACCAATAACACACAATTATCCTTGCTTTTATTTATTGGTTTAATTCCATAATCTCTGTCTTTTTTGGTGTCCGTCAGGAACTGAATTTCAAAATAAAAATAACCGGAAACAGACGTAGGCCTATAAGGGACATTTCGAGCATCATTGCGATTGTCAACATTTCTGAGTTTAGGATGGCAGAAGACACTACACTACCCATAATCCCCAGCTATCGTTTAGGACTACAGTCCCCGTAAGGTTACGCAGAGCGTCAAACAGCCGTGTGAAATGGAACGAAACCACGCCAGACTATCCAAAACTGGAATTGAACGCCCCCTCAGAACTACACATGCTGGCTATTGTGTTTCGCAAAATGTTCTATGGGACGTCTCTACTGAACGTTTTCGTTTTTCCCACAATTAGAAGTTGCCAGTATTAAACACATTGGTGTTATCAAATGTAAAACATATAATTAATAAATGGGTGAAAATCGCTTGTGTCCATAATGCGCAGCATTAATATATACCCACATGACAGCTCATTGTTACTTTGTAATTCTACTCCACGACAATGCAGAGGTTAACCTGGTATTTTTACTCCACTGCATTTATTTGAGTTACTTTGCAGATTCTGATTAATTATGTGAAATATAAACAACCCTTAAATCAGACTTTAGTTACACGTGACCTGAGTAAAATTCAGGTAAGGTGATTGTCAAGTGCCAACAATCAGGAGAGATATTTGATAGTTGGTGCTTGAGAAGACTAAACATGTATCTGCAATTGACATGAATGGAAACGAGTAATAAAGTATATTCATTACTCATTATTCTCTACTAATAGTTAATTAAAGACTGTATATTATGGCTATTTTGCACATCCCTTTCAAGATTTTCAAAGGTTTATTGACATATCATATACACAACTACGGTGTAGTTATGCAATGAATGAAAAACTTGGGTCACAGGTTCCTCAACAGTGCATTACAAGACATCTATCAATATGTGTGTACCTCCACCATTAAACATATTCATATTCTGCACATTTCTTATTCTATCTACATACATAAGAGTATAATTCATATGTATAATATCAGTTAAAATAAGTGCTTCAACATAGTTAACATTGCAGGAAAGCAATATATTAGACGTTAAGTACTTTGTCAGGCTTAATATTTATCTGTAGATAGATACCCCCAAAGTTTTTTTCTTATTTAAAAGAAGACCTTAATCTGTTATTTAATGTTTAAATAAAGGTTAATCCGTTTTTCTGTTTTGCACCTCCTCCTATTAATATCTTTGTACATCCTGCACTAAACTGTTTTATTGTAGAGATCACTTATAGTATCTTCTTGATTTTTTATATTCTATATTTATACTTTCCCCCTATGAAAGTATGTACTCTTAATATTTTTTTAATCAAATATAACACATAAAAACAATAATTCAATAACGTGCTTCAACCACTAGGAGGTGCACACAAGGTACACACAGCCATAATAACTTTGTATTATTAGTGTGTATGTACAACATCTGAAGATGTATAGTTGTATGCATGCTTTCACATCATTTTACAGCATATTGCTATACTATTTCAGACTCAGTATTTACATTCTTACATTCAAAGAAAATCAGTAATATCTTTAAAAACTACAGTCCTTTTATATCAGCTCAGCTGTGCACCGTTATGATGAAAATATAACTTTTTGTTGTTTAATTGTTTAATTGTTTAATTGTTGAATATATTTATATTTATATTTATTTATATTTATGATCAAGTATTCAGTTTCGGCGGCATTTTCTCAGTTTTTCCAAAGGTCTTCTCATCAGGGCTCTATAAATAAAGAACTACGGCAGATCTGTAATATACAATGCAGCCGAACCGTGTATTACAATGCCGTTATGTGATGACTTTCAAAGAGAAAAGCAAGAACACTCGGAATTAAGTATTATTTTATTCTTTTAAAATGTTTTCCGGGTTCATATCATATAAACACCAAATCCCAGCATGCATTGCGGCTAAAACATCCAATAAGCGAGCTTAAAACCATAGCTAAGGATCTTGGGTAATCGCTCGAAATGCCTACGTCTGTTTCCGGTTATTTTTATTTTGAAATTCAGTTCCTGACGGACGCCAAAAAAGCCCGAGATTATGGAATTAAACCAATAAATAAAAGCAAGGATAATTTAGTGTTATTGGTGAGTAAATAACAGTGTGTTATTTTGAAAAGAATAACAAATTAGAAGGAAAAAAAGATAAAAAAATACAGATTTCAGTATCCTGAGGCTCTGAGCCCCATTTATTTTCCTGACAGACGGCAACACAAGTCCGAAATTATACGATTTCAAATAAAAGCAATAACTGTGGCTTGATATTGAGTAAGAACATGTTTTTATGAACCACACAGCTTCCGGTCTTCCTCGACCCGACCAGAAAAAAAGACGTGCTGCAGGCAGTAGAAATACATTGCTTTTAAAATCGTGCTGTGCAACACGAAAAAAAGGGGCAAATCGTGTTGGTGAACACGAATCAATAGATTAAAAATCGTGTTGGTGAACACGTAATGCCGTGAGACTGGGTTGTCCATCCAGTACAAACCTTAAGAGCATGTTTCTATGAATAAACAAAAAACTAAAACAATTTTAGTAATACTGTAGTAATAAAGCCAGTATAATTTATGAGTTAATAGGCCATGCTAGTAATGAACATCTTTGAAAGTAACTCACGATACATGTTTTCTATATGGGTTATACACTAGAGTGGCCACAATAAGTGGACTCAAAAATTGCTGCAACTATTTTGATAATTTATTAAATATGTTGATTTACGGCCTTTCTCTGTTTTATATCAACTTGCATCTTTGGATTTTGGACTGACAAAACTATACATGTTTTCAAACTTGTCTATCAACCTGCATCTCACACTCAGTCACTGGGATTAAATCTGAAACACACACACAGCCAAATGCTTTCTAAGAATATTGAGAAGGTCATTTATATCACTGTGTGACGTGGCTGCAGATGAACTTTATTAACAAACAAGCCACAGGGGAACCTTCTATTTGCACATGATCTCATTCAGGAAACATACATTACACTCTTACTAAAAATACACTGCCAGAAACCACCGAACATGTTGAATCGGGGCCATAGAATTCAATTGGCAGCAGCATTTGTATTGTGCGGACGGTGCTACAACACAGAAGTGCTCGGGCGTCTCGTCTTTGTGCTGTGAGGAGTCACATTGCAAACTGGTGAAATCAAAGACTCGCCGAAAACTTTCAACAGGCTTTTTGAGCTGAAAGAGCTGAGAGCTGGGTGTAGCTGCGTATCTTTCAAGCTCCTTTTTTATTCACCCCCTCTTCTCTCAGCAGCACTCAAGTTCACTTACTCAGTCTCCATTTCTGTTTTCTACAGTAACTCAAACCACTTATTCTCACCTTTGAATTTAGGCAAAACTTGGTAGAAAGAATATATTTGGAAAGTCTTTCTCATGCACTCACAATTACAAATGCCTCTCCTTTTCCTCTCTCCTCATGGAGTTCTGGCTGTCAGCTCTGGAGGAGCTCTATTGTCTCTTGGACCAGCACCTGTCACCACAGTGTTAAAATGCAGAGGAGAGGGGCCGCATGGTGTAGGACGCCCTCAGCAGGCCACTGGATATGTGTGTAAACGCTTCAATTTGCACGCACACAACATAAACACAAGCACATACTCACAAGTTATTCCTTGTTCAATTGGGGAGGGGTGTGTTCGAGGTGTCATGGAGGTCATTCAAGCTATGAGTGTGTGTGTGTGTGTTTGTGTGTGTGATTAATCCACAGAGCAAAGACAGTTTGAGCTGTTAAACAGCTGAGTGTCAAAGGGCTTTTATCAGGGCGAGTGGCGCCTGGACTGACACACACACATATTTTCAAACCACACACACATTCATGTACCATGCAAATGCATCAAATTAGACTCGTTTACACATGCACACACTCACACTATGTAAAGTAGGCATGGGTAAATGGTTAGTAGATGGCAGATATACCATTATCGTTTCAAAAAAGCCTTTTAAAACACACACACACACACACACACACACACACACACACACACACACACTTCACTTGCCATCCAGACGCAACGGTGACCCCAGCTGTTGCTACTTCTCACTTTCAAAGTACATGACACGAGCATGTGATGAGGACATGCAGCAGCAGTGCATGTATGTGTGTGTCATGCTGAACACACTTCACTGCTTCCTCCTTACTTTCCCTATTTGTCTTAGCCTTAAACACTGGCCTATGAATGTAACTTGAAATGTTTTTAAACATATTTAGTGGATTTATTTATCAAAATGTTCCGTAAACTGCCTTGTAACTGAATGAACTGGAAAAAAGGACAACTATATTCAGAACTCAATAAATACATTTCGCTATATTTACTTTTAGCTGTATCCTGCAAAACCAAATAATAGTACCCAAAACTGCAAATTCCCCCCAACATACGGATAGCTTCCAGATACAGTCTGTTGCTTGATCAGTGTGTGGTGAAACCCCAGCACTGCACTGCAACTGAAATATCATTGCAGGGGAAATGACAATGAGTTGCATTTGACTGCATGCATAACCTCAGAAATCAGATCTTGTGAAATAGTAATGAGTAAAACTACATATCTTCTTTTTAAGTGGTCCCTGGACAAAGATAATCTACTTTATGTTTGAAAGTAACAGTGAGACCAATGTCTGCATAAGCCAGAAAAACAGCAGGAGAGTACATCTAAGTGGTTGTAAACAACGTAACAGGTGTATTTGGTGTAATTTGGTGTCATATGAACACAACTTTGCTAAGAACAAACATCAAGCTGGTGCAACAACAACAAAAACAAAGCCAGCCAGAAAGTATTACTAAACCTGTTACACACCCGTCTGCAAACTGACTCAGTAATGTCCGTTACACAGCAATATCCATCGCACTCTTTACTAACATTAGCCTAAATTGGTGACTAAAAGAAAAACAACCAAGCATGTGGAACTGAGAGAGTGTTTCAGTGCTAATGAATGAAACTAGGAATTTTCCAGGAAGGAAGATTGTGATACCTCATTGGCTTGTGCAAATAAAGTATATTATTAAAAACACTGAGGGCATTTCAAGTCTCTCAGATATGTTGAATGGTATAACAGTGTGTGCTCTACAAAGGCTGCAACATGCTGGCATAAGCTGCTTAGCATTTAGACTTGCTGTGTTGTGACTGCATGTCCATGCATCCATGGAAAACACCTCCTGTGTATATCGCTGTATATTTCCCATGTCTTCAACTTTCACACACACACACACACACACACACACACACACACACACACACACACACACACACACACACACACACACACACACACACACACACACACACACACACACACACACACACACACACACACACACACACACACACACACACACACACACAGAAGCTCCTGCATGCAGAAAACACAGACTCTTACACGTCACATGCTCCTCCCCCAGTATAACCTACATCTTTATCTAAATAAAGGCATGTTTCAGATTATCATGCTAATGCGGCGGCATTGTTTACCAGACCACTTTCCTCTGGCCTCCTAGACCCCCCTCCTCCCTCCTTCTCCTCCCCCTGTCCCTCCCTTCATATCCCCATCTCCGTGCAGACCTCCTGATTGTGCATTTGCAGCTCCCAAGTCCTCCACCCAGCCATTATCTCCTCTTATCTCTTCCTAAGTCCCTGTCGCCCCTGACCACAAAATGTCCTCATATTGTTGCTCAGGAGGACTTAAGATGCTCTTGGCCACACGGAAAATGCTACCAGCAGATGTTTCACCATTTGAGCGCTTTTTATTGCCTGGGATTTCTTCCTTTGAGGGGTGGAGGGAGGGAGAAAGAATAGGATGGATGGAGGGGAGGAGATTTCAAACATTAGAAGGCCAACAGCTGGTTGCGTCTCCCTCCCTCAGTGCATTAACCTCTGTGGCCCTCTTGCAGTAGTGCCAGTACAAGGAGCCTCTCAGCATCTGGAGCTTAAGTAGGACGGAAATATCACTGTCGCCTCGGTGAGGGGACAACAAATCCTGGAAACAGGCAGAGATGGAAGATCCGGTCAAGCCAGCACAAATCAAAAAAGAGATGCTGCAAATGTTCTTTCTATATTTCATTTTAACCACAGGTTGTAATTTACATTTGTCAAACTTTGCACACGTGGATTTTTTTTTCCTCAAAGCTTATTCAAATTATTAAATTATTCAAAAGAGTTTCCAGCATTATGAAGGCAACCGTTGTATGTGAAAATGCTCTGATGAAACAACTGTAGGAACGGCCCCCCTGATCTGAACCGGAGTGGTGGTTTGTTACTGGACTTCTGTGCTAGTCATGGATTGGCCATAACAAACACCATGTTCGAACATAAGGATGCTCATAAGTGTACGTGGTACCAGAGCACCCTAGGCAGAAGGTCCATGATCGATTTCGTTATCGTATCATCGGACCTGAGGCCGTATGTTTTGGACACTCGGGTAAAGAGAGGGGCGGAGTTGTCAACTGATCACCATCTGGTGGTGAGTTGGGTCGAGTGGCGGGGGAAGCCTCTGGATAGACCTGGTAAGCCCAAACGTGTAGTTCGGGTGAACTGGGAACGTCTGGAGGAGGCCCAAGTTCAGGAGGCCTTCAACTCACACCTCCGGCGGAGCTTTTCGGGCATTCCTGTGGAGGTTGGGGACATTGAACCAGAGTGGTCGGTGTTCAAAGCCTCTATTGCCGAAGCCGCGGTGGGGAGCTGTGGTCTCAAGGTCCTAGGTGCCTCAAGGGGCGGTAACCCTCGAACCTCGTGGTGGACACCGGTGGTCAGGGAAGCCGTCCGACTGAAGAAGGAGGCCTTCAGGGATTTGTTATCCCGGGGGACTCCCGAGGCAGTTGCAAGGTACCGACAGGCCCGAAGGGCAGCAGCCTCATCCGTGGCCGAGGCAAAGCAGCGGGTGTGGGAGAAGTTCGGAGAAGACATGGAGAAGGACTTTCGGGCGGCACCAAAGTTGTTCTGGAAAACTGTCCGACACCTCAGGAGGGGGAAGCAGGGAACCATCCAAGCTGTGTACAGTAAGGATGGGACGTTGTTGACCTCAACTGATGGAGTGTTGGGGCGTTGGAAGGAACACTTTGAGGAACTCCTGAACCCGACAACTCCGCCCTCTATGTTAGAGGCAGAGCTGGAGTATGACGGGGGATCGACACCAATCTCCCGGGGGGAGGTCACTGAGGTCGTCAAACAACTCCACAGTGGCAAAGCCCCGGGGGTGGATGAGATCCGCCCGGAAATGCTGAAGGCTCTGGGTGTTGAGGGACTGTCATGGTTGACACGTCTCATCAACGTTGCGTGGAAGTCGGAAACAGTACCGAAGGAGTGGCAGACCGGGGTGGTGGTCCCCCTTTTCAAAAAGGGGGATCAGAGGGTGTGTGCCAATTACAGAGGCATCACACTACTCAGCCTCCCCGGGAAAGTTTACTCCAAGGTACTCGAAAGGAGGGTCAGGCCGATTGTCGAACCTCAGATTGAGGAGGAACAATGCGGATTTCGTCCTGGTCGTGGAACGACGGATCAGCTTTTTACTCTCGCAAGGATCCTGGAGGGGGCCTGGGAGTACGCTTATCCGGTCTACATGTGTTTTGTAGACTTGGAGAAGGCGTATGACCGGGTTCCCAGGGAGTTACTGTGGGAGGTGCTGCGGGAGTATGGGGTGAGGGGGTCTCTACTCAGGGCCATCCAATCTCTGTACTCCCAAAGCGAGAGCTGTGTCCGGGTCCTCGGCAGTAAGTCGGACCCATTTCCGGTGAGGGTTGGCCTCCGCCAGGGCTGCGCTTTGTCACCAATCCTGTTTGTAATATACATGGATCGGATTTCGAGGCGTAGTCGTGGGGGGGGGGGTCTGCAGTTCGGTGGACTAAGGATTGCACCACTGCTTTTTGCAGATGATGTGGTTCTGATGGCTTCATCGGTCTGCGACCTTCAGCACTCACTGGATCGGTTCGCAACCGAGTGTGAAGCGGCTGGGATGAGGATCAGCACCTCCAAATCTGAGGCCATGGTTCTCAGCAGGAAACCGATGGACTGTCCACTCCAAGTAGGGAATGAGTCCTTACCCCAAGTGAAGGAGTTCAAGTATCTCGGGGTCTTGTTCTCGAGTGAGGGAACAATGGAGCGTGAGATGGGCCGGAGAATCGGAGCAGCGGGAGCGGTATTGCAGTCGCTTTACCGCACCGTTGTGACGAAAAGGGAGCTGAGCCAGAAGGCAAAGCTCTCTGTCTACCGGGCCATTTTCGTTCCTACCCTCACCTATGGTCATGAAGGATGGGTCATGACCGAAAGAACGAGATCGCGGATACAAGCGGCCGAGATGGGTTTCCTCCGCCGGGTGGCTGGTGTCTCCCTTAGAGATAAGGTGAGAAGTTCGGTCATCAGGGAGGGACTCGGAGTTGAGCCGCTCCTCCTTCGCGTCGAAAGAAGCCAGTTGAGGTGGTTCGGGCACCTAGTTAGGATGCCACCTGGGCGCCTCCCTAGGGAGGTGTTCCAGGCACGTCCAGCTGGGAAGAGACCAAGGGGTAGACCTAGGACCAGGTGGAGGGATTATATCTCTTCGCTGGCCTGGGAGCGCCTTGGGATCCCCCAGTCAGAGCTGGTTGATGTCGCCAGGGAAAAGAAAGTTTGGGGCTCTCTGCTGGAACTGCTACCCCCGCGACCCGACCACGGATAAGCGGGAGAAGATGGATGGATGGATGGAAACAACTGTACACCAACTGCTCTGCACTCAATGGTAGACACATTTAAGCAACAAGCTGGTTAACATAGTGGAGCATTTAGCAAGGACATTTCCTTTAGGTTTCTAGTAGATATGGCAAATAAAATTGCATGCTAATGTTAGTCCATGTATGCTACAATATTCAACAGAACAACTTGTGAGATAAACATATTTCAATGTCTTCAGCTTGTTCCCCTTGCTCTAAGGGGCGAACAATTTGAACAACTGAGCTATTATATAACCTTGTGTACTTTATGAATTGTAATGTCAGGCCATCATTATTAAAATGAGTATTTGCGTTAAGCCTCAAATTAAATGACAAACAGTAAGATGACATCAAGCAGAAATCTGAAGCATTGGTTGCAGACTGTGTTAGATGGACCTGAGGGCACTCCTGCTGCACACACAGACACACACACACACACACACACACACACACACACACACACACACACACACACACACACACACACACACACACACACACACACACACACATACACACACATACACAAGTCAGTCCCCATTCAGCAGCCGTCACTTTGAACGTCCAAACTGTACCTTTTCTTGGGTAAACACACCGATTGTCTGCATCTCTCTCAACCCTCGGCAGCTGCTTCGCCTTAAGCCATGGCCGTCAACATTACCGTCAACATCATCATCATTATAATCATCAGCCTGCTTAAACACAAAACAACAAAGGTAGAGACACACAATGGGCCCTGGTAGCTTTGAGGAACATATCAAGGCTTAGTGAGAGAAAAGACAGAGGGTTTGCCATCTTTTTTTGAATAGTCAGCCTTTGCCTCATGCAGGGCTTGGCCTTTTCTTCATCTTTACTCAGTATTGGGTGTTGTGTGCTCATGTGAAAGGTGTGTGAGTGTGGGTGGGTGAGAGCATGACAATAAGGGCAGGTGCTCCGAGTTACCTGCATACAGTTTGTTAGCTCAGGGAACAGACACACAAACACACAATGCCCAAGGAGAAGCGCTCTCTCCCGACACTTGCACACTCATCCATCGTCGGCATCATCATGCTCTCTTCCTTTCCACATGAAGGTCTATCGTATCTGGTGTCGGAAAGTGACGCCAACGAGCTATTGGTGCAGGTAGATGACAAGCATCCACTTCCTGCGTTGAAAACACACAATACTTCCTGTTTTCCAACAACGCCTAGTTAGATAGATCAGGACAGAAAAATAATAGCAAACTATTTTAATAATTGATTACATATTTTAAGTAATTTCTAATGCAAAAAAGTCAGAAAATGCTCTTTTAGCTTCTCATAAGTGTCCTGATTTGTTCTGTTCTTAATTATATTGAACTAAGTATCTTTGGGTTGTGGTCTGAAAACGTATTGAAATGAAAGACATGACTTGAATGAGAAACTGTGATGGACATGTTCCCTATTCTCTTAAGTTTTATAGACCTAATGATTTTGATAAAGTGATTGCTAATCCTCGTATGAATTGATTTACAAATAATTGTTGTTTGCCGCCCTAGTTTATTTATTAGGTCATGGTGCCACTTTACTTCCTGTGAAAACCAATGAATAAAGTATTTTGTGTTTCTAGAGGGAGATGGCGTTTCAAGTGTTGCTAGAAAACAAATCTGCAAAAAAGAAAATGGTCTTATTTCATATTAATATCCAAACTAATGTATATGGATATTTCTAACTTTCTTCATACTTTTTCTGAAGCCCTGAGTCATTCTGCACACAACCACTTCAATCACTTTTTAGTTCAACACTTTCCAGGATAGATTTTCTTAAAGGGTCCACCCCCTACTCATCCATTATGATGACACTAAACACTTCTTCCTTTAAACATGTTCAGACAACAGTTGCAAAAGTAGGAGCCAATTGTTCTTGTCATACCTTTGCCTCCAGACAATCTCTAAACGTAATGGAAATGGCGTACTCAATCATTGGAGCGCCAATACAAAGCAAATAGAGAGAATTAAGACAGGGTTTCTGAACTTCGTCAAGTTGAAATCAGTAATCTAAAAATGTCTCACATCACCTTCATAAATCATGAAGTCAAATCATTGTGTACAGTTTCTCTCTCTCTGCCTTTGTTTGTTTGTTTGCTGGCCTTGTTTACTTCTCCTTCTTGAAACGCAAGGAGCATTGAGTCATTTACTGGCAGCCACAGGAGAGGAGGGCTAAAATTGCAGGAGCAGACACTTCTATGGCCAAGTCTCATACGGCAGCACAGCTAGAAATTAATTAAAACAGGAGATAGAACAAGAGAGGAAGAGAGGGGGGGTGAAAGAGAGAGGGAGAGAGAGGGACAGACGGGAAGGGATCACAAGAAAAACACAGACATGCACAGTAAGAGGATGCTGTGCAAACGCATTGTTACTTGTGTGTGTCTGCGTGCTGGCTCGCATGTGAACACCAGTTGTCCTCTCTCGACTCGCCACAGAACACTGCGATCCTGACACAAATCCTTGGTAAGGGTCCTTTTTTCTGCCCTCCCTCCCTTGCCCTTTTCTCTTTGCCATCAGTAAATCCGGGTTTCACTACAACTTAAGCACTTAGCTGTAATCCCCATGAAGAGGCGATAGCCCTGCACAAGTCACTTTTCAGCCATTAAAGGCATACAATAGGGGCGTGTAAGGGACCCACTTAAATGGATTGAGCACAAAGCCTGTGCTTGATAAGTTTTTAGCTGGGAAGAATCCGCCGTTTACACCCCTCCTTTTGTGCATTCTCTTAGATGTACTTGTCTCAACAGTCTAAGCCGATGTTATCCCTTTTTTGCGTTTGTTTAATTCCAGCGACACAGAAAGGCTTTAGAGTATTTCCCATTTCTTTCTTTCTCCCTCTTTTTTTTCCAAACAAATGTCACATTGAAAGATTTACAATGGGGGATATCTCTATCCACTTCCTACAAACTGAACACAGGGGATGATGGCCTCTTCTTGATATTTCCAAAGCTCTCACTTCAAATTAAGCCACTGTTTCTAATCTTTTACCATGGCGCATCAGCCGGACTAAGGGGAAGTGTTTTGATACGCTCGTCTCCCTTGGACCGAAGGCTGCAGAGGAAGTGGACTCCAGACTCTTCAGAAAACACTAATACCCATCATCCTCTGGGCGCAAGGAAGAATGCGCTCCGATACTGCTTATCAAAGCAAGAACACTGAAACACAAGCAGCCAAGAAAAGAGGCCAGGGACAAAACCGGCATTGTCGGTGCTCGTCATTTGCACACTGGACATAGAAGAACATTCGGGGAATACAATACACAGTTGTCGAATGTGAAATCAATTAAGGAGAGAGCCCGTGGAAGGGGGCCTCACCAAAACCAAGTTCCAAATCTTTGGAGAGTGGGTATTTTGTATTTTCAAGGACATTGGAGAAGTTTTGGGGGATTCATAGAGGTCGTTACTTTGCACAAGTTGTCCAAAGCGTGTGTAGAAACACCTGCACATCCCACACCCTGCATTGTAGAAAGACTTCAGTTTATGGATGGAGAAACAATCAAGAAAGTCTTTGAACTTATTTTGAGTGTGTGTTTGTTGTCGCTCAATAATCCGTCACTGACCTGAAGTCCAGTCCTACACCTCTTTGTTTGTACTTTTTAAGACTCTTCTAAAAGGCCTGTAAAGAAAGTGCTTTTAGTCAGTTAGATATAAAGCCTGGCATAGAGAACGAGAGCAAGAGGGACGCCGCTAAGTCGCTGAGAGCCGGTCTAATCCAGAGGTTTGAGTGTTTGCCACTGCCACCATGTCTTAAAGCAGATCTCAGTAGGAGGTGGTGAGATGCTCCTCTGGGATCAGGACTCTAATGGTTTGATTAAGCTCCTCCAGCCAGGGCTGTGCTGCACAGACTAAACCTCCATTTAAGGACCAGACAAAGACAGGACCGCCGGGACGGATAAGAGTATTAAATCTGACTGCCAGGCTCACAAACACACGGATGTAGATTGTACACAACACATAAACACACACACAGCCAGGGATGGTAAGTGTTCTTGCATCACACACACAGCAGCAGCAGATCTTACTATAATTCAGGTTAGTTTAACCTCTTTTTGAGTTACTCTACATTACAGGTTATATTACGCTGTAAAGTATTCAGATCATAATTCAATGCACTATAATTTATTCTGCATGTGAGTTGTAAGCTATAGACCTTCTTTTTTTTTTTAACTTCCTCTGCCTCAAGGGTTATGTTTTTAGTTTTAGAATTTTGGAAAAGCTACTAGCCTGATTTTCATTAAACTTGGTGGAGGCCTGTGCTCTTCTAGTGCCCTTCTCGTTTAAATGACTTCTAATTAAATAAATACAACAAAAAAAAAGATAAATGTAGAGTAAATAAAACAAAGGAACATACTAAATGATTCCTGCAAGTCATACATACAAAAGTCAATGGCTCATACACACGTGAAACAATACAACTCAAACATGTGTGTGTGTTACTGAGAATACAGCAATACACTGGTATGATATATTAGTAAGTAAGGTAGAAGTGACAAGACACATCAGCAAACATTTGAATAATGCTACACTCACACACTCACACACACACACACACACACACACACACACACACACACACACACACACACACACACACCACACACACACACACACACACACACACACACACCAGTATTTTTCTGGGGTACAGCATTGTTTTGGAACATAAAGGGTTAAGTCCGCCAGCTCACTCTCCCTGACTTTGCTGGCTGGGCTGTAAGGCTACTAAGTAGCAGCTGTCCACCTGGCGAAGGAAGACCCTTCTGCTGACACACACACACACACCAAAACACAAACCCACAAAACACAGACATACACATATATCCCCTCTTGAGGAGAAACTGCTCTAAAACTCCCACACGCCTGTCTGTATGTGCACACACACACCCACACCCACACACACACACACACACACACACACACACACACACACACACACACACACACACACACACACACACACACACACACACACACACACACACACACACACACACACACACACACACACACACACACACACACACACTCACTTTTGTGGAGGAGAGGCCCAGATGGTCAGGGAGGGGAGCAGTGCCCAGTGTCAGTGAGAGAGAAAGAGAGGGAAATGGAAAGAGAGAGAGAGAAAAGGGATAAAGCGAGATGGGGAGAGAGTGATATAGCTGGAAAAAGAGAGGTGAGGGCCGGCAGCCAGACTCGAGTGGAGCAGCAGAAACAGGAAGACAACATCACACCAGCTCAGCCAGCCAGAGCTGCACATAGACAGTAAAAGAGGCCATCTCTGTTCCCAAACACACACAATCTGTAATCACATGCCTGCACTGAATTGCAGCCTCCACCAGCACTTATAGGTCGACAACGACAACAGTGGACGATTTAAAGGAATATAGTTCAACATTTTGTAAGAGGATTTCTGTGAGATAGATGAGACCTGCAGCCGGGACGCAAGTAGCTTAGCTTAGCCTCAAGACCTAACCCAGCTCTGTTCAAAGTCAATTATGAATATTTTGAATTCTTGATTTTAGGAGGACTTATGTAGTGTAGCTATCTCTTGACCAATCTTGACCATTTATGTCTGCCCAACACTTCTCGAAGCCCCCAGAAACAGTACTAGCCGTTGAAGCACATTTTTGTAGTGGCCAAATGGTGGTACTACAGTTACATTCTAGTCTGTGATGTTAACCAATGACATGCATTGGGAAATATGTAAATCAGTGTATCTTAACCTAAATAAACTACCCAGTACAAACACTTTCATAGTTGTTATTTAAATCATGAGGGTCTAAAGAGCCAAATCCAGAGTTGTTTTCCCCTCCCCATTAATTTGACTGAGCCGAGAGCAGGAGATTGGGGGCGGGGCTTGAGGAAAACTCAAGTGCGATTGGGTCCAGACCAGGTCCAGACACCGGTGTCACTACCCGATCTGCATCCTTACCCGATCCGCACTGTGCATGTGCGAGATGGTCCGCCATATTGGACAACTCCATAGGACATTTGACGTCTAGACGGCTGCCCGATTTGCCTCGTGCATGCAAGAGTAATAAACGTCTCAAATATCTATACAAAAATCTTTTTGTTATTTTTTTAATTTGAAATAAAATGAAGGACGTTCACAGTTAATTAGATATGCATTATGAATGCCATACATATTGCATACATTCACAGTCAATATTTCTTCAGTATGATAGCTGTCTAACAGAAGTTAAATCCATTTCTCACTTATTCTGACAATGTACTTAACCCAATAAAAGGACCCAATAAAAAGAGTTGTTAAATAATAGTGAAGTCATGTTGTCATAACTATAACTCATCTCTCTCTCTGTTTTTTGAGTTTTCTTTTTGTGCTTTGCCAAACGCCACTGTGTCAAGTGTCCTATTGTGGCGGACCATCTTGCAAATGCGCAATGCGGATCGGGCAGGGATGCGGATCGGGTAGTGACAACGGATACTTTTTTAATCTACAGTCGTTCTTTTTGAATTTACAGTCGCTTCATTTGGGCACAGCCCCAACCATGAACGGGGCCCAGCCACCGACACTGTATCCAGTCTTCAAACATTTATGGTACCTCACAGTGAGAACAGGAAGTAACTGCACTAGGCTGTTGTCTACCAATAAAGTTATATCTCTCAACTTCCCCTTAAACAAGAAATTGTCCTTTTTAGATTAACATATTTGTGTAAACTAGAAGGGCTGACAAATAAAGAAGCAAACCAAATTAAAATCATAACCTCCTTAATGATAGAAACAAGTATCCTTTAGAAGTTGTATTCATGTGAATATCATTGTTGAATCTAGTTTAGCCTAGTACATACTGTGGAAATATTTAACTGACAAGCAAATATGCGGGTGAAAAACAAAGGCAGGCATCTGAGCAGTTTCTGGGATGTGAAACCCTTCGTCCAGATGGCAATATTTTTTTCCAGCTTTAATTCATTTATTTCATGTCACAGTTGTGCTTTGATCGCTCCTCTCTAATAATTAATGTGGTTTTGCTGTGCGCTGCTCTTGAAGTCATTGTTCCAGTCTCCGCTGTACCAACGCGAGCTGGCTTTGACTGCTACACCTGATGGGAAAAGAGCTCTCTCCCCTCAGCTCACCCTCTGTCTATTTATGCATCTCTCTATTACTTTTCTTCTCTTTATCTCAGCTTTGAATCGTCTCGAAGGGGGTCTCGATGACTTTCACACATTTCCACACACACACACACACACACACACACACACACACACACACACACACACACACACACACACACACACACACACACACACACACACACACATATTGGCTTGTCTGCCGTCTCTCAAGAGAGGTTGGGATACAGTGGTTGGCATGTGTCACTCATTCATTATTGATAAGATCCAGCTGCCATCATCTACAGATCACTTAGAGAAACACCATTGTGTCCGTCTTACACTCTCAAGCAGTTTTCATCAGAAACCTGAACAAGAACCCAGCCTGGTTCAACATGTCTTTGCTTAAATCCCCCATTTGTGACCAAAAGCAAAATCCTCATTATCAGAATCAGAAACAGGTTTATTGGTTGGCACGTCCGAGAAATGACTTGATGTCATGGTGCATACATAAAAGTCAAACTTAAATGTAAAACACAGATAGAAAACTATTTTAAGAAAACTATAATAACGTTTAAAAAATAATTAAAAAATATGGTAAAATATAGCAGTATTTACAGAAATAGAATGGAATAAAATATGTGCAGTAATAATAAAAAGAACTGATAATATTGTGTACATTGTGTGCATTAATGTAAATAATTTGCAACTCATAAAAATGTAGATTTAGTTTGTTTGAACATTTTATAATTGACTTTCATTTCTAATGTAAGTCTGGAATAGGATTTACACCAATTATTGTTGTTTTTTTACAACCAGAATTTGTATTTTACAACCGGAAAAAGCCATTTACTTATTGATTGCTTACACGATTATATGCTAAACAATACATGTATTTCCAATATTATCATTTTTAATAAAAAGTGCCTTATTAAACAGTGGTGAATTCAAGTTAAAGTGCTTTAGAGAATGATTAAATAGCAGAGAATATACTGTAACTTTAGGTTAGCATATAAGACTTCCCTGAAAACAGTTATTCTTTCAATGTTTTAAATACTTTAAATGTGTCATTTTGTTTGCTATTTGTCTGCTTTGTTCACTTGTCCCAAGAGGGATAGACAGAGTGAGAGAAAGAGGGGAGGGGGGGGGAGGGGGGGGGGGAGAGGGGGACGCACTTGTTGGTGGAGGTTTAAGGGGGGGTTGAAGAAGTGGGGGACTGAGAGAGACATGGAGGGAGGAGGGAGGGAGGGGGGGGGGTTTGCCCTCTGCAACATATCCACTCAACCATGTCTGTTCTCAACACCCCCCCTCACTCCTCTCTGACTCTCTTTCTTTTTTTTCCAAATGCAAGTCACCGTGAAAAATGTGCTGGTCCAATATTTGCACAGAAGTGGTGCTGGGACAGGCAGATAACCTATCAGTATTTGAGTTTGGCTTCCCATGCTCCAAATAGCCATCCTCCGCCTGTTTAGCTTATTGATTGGCTTGGCAAGAAACTAGGTCCCCTCAGCAGTGACCAAGGTCATAACAACCACAACACATGGACTCTGTGCCACCCATCCACCACCACCCCCCTCAACACTACCACCACCCCTTCAACACCCACCACAACCTCTTCCTCCTCCTCATTGCTCTGTCTTACACACACATGTAAGCATCACACTATACTGTCACAAGAGGATTAACAATGTAATGAAGTTTTAAATGTGGGAGCTATAGAAATGAGACCAACATTGATCTGCATGAAAACACAGTGAGGGCTCAAGGGGGATTCTGTAAATGTTTGGAAATAATAATGTGTATGTTGGTTATAGCATGTGCAGTATAGGGCCGGGTATATTTAGGATATCTCAATATGGAATAAGGCATTTATTTCCCCTGTTTTTAAAGTTAAATCATGTACATTTCTAAATTAATCTGACAGTTCTTGCTTTTCTACTAGTTGTCTTTACTCACTCACACCCCTATATTGAGGGTAATTTAGCAAAAATATGAAAATGTAATTATTTTCTGAATGGACGAATATGCAACCCTGCAATATTGTTTCAATAATTAGAGGTACAAATGACTGTGATATCTTTCTATACAGCACAGTCCTAATTTGTCAGTTAGATTGAAAACAATTGTGTTAGAAAAACCCTTTGATGCTTAATTTCCACATTCGGATATCTTTCTAACTGGAATATTGTGAGAAAAAAGCTTGAAATGCAAGGAAAGAGTAATGTGCCATTCCAGTGCTGTGTGTGTGTGTGTGTGTGTGTGTGTGTGTGTGTGTGTGTGTGTGTGTGTGTGTGTGTGTGTGTGTGTGTGTGTGTGTGTGTGTGTGTGTGTGTGTGTGTGTGTGTGTGTGTGTGTGTGTGTGTGTGTGTGTGTGTGTGTGTGTGTGTGTGTGTAATGACTCCAGAGGCAGCGTCCTCCACTCCTCTGTGGGAATCAATGAGATTGAATTCTGAAGGTTTTCTCAGGGGCATCAGCCCTGCTTGTCAATACTGCTCTGTGTCACAAGTGCATTTTGTACACACATACGCACATGTACACAAGCACACTTCCAGTTCACTGTCCCAAGCCAGACCTCGCCCCTCCTCTTCACTTCATCTCCCGCTTTTCCAGCCCTCAATTAAACTTGCCCCATTTTGTCACATCCGCATCACTTCATCTTCCCACTGTTTTTTTAACACCCTTTTGGTGTCAGTGCCCTTTCTCTTTTACTCTCTACCATATAGGAGGGTTACAATTGGTCCTTGTTCCACAACTAAACTTGAATAAAGAGAAACTGTAAACGGCATATACAAGTAACAGGGGAATGACTGATTGATAAAAAAGAAAGGAACATTTTGGTGCTTTTTAACAACCTGGTGCTCTTAATTGTAGCCTTTCTGTGGGCATGCAAACTTTGCATTCATTGATGCAGAAACACATTGACAGATACAAGTTTGACAGAAATGTAAAAAACTAAGTTCTGGATAAGCTCTGGATTATTTACTTGTTGTAAATTGTTGGACAACTGTATGACAGAGAAAACAAGATCAGCAAGTGTCCTTTAGAAGTCTGGCTCCTTGTATTGAGGTCAAAGGTCAGTTACAGAGCAGCACCTTTGAAACTGATGATATTCAGGGCTTTGCTCATGGACAGTTAAACACAACAGATATTAAACCTGAGAGCTCTATTCCTTTCTGTTCTATCATATTCCTGATTTGTAGTAAAACTCAGAAAGTGTAACCTGTGGCCGGGGGATCATGAGCGACACACGCTGTGTGATTTATGACCGTGGCTGTGATGTTCAGCCGTGTTTCACTGTGACAGATATTCCTGATATTCCCAGAGTCCTTGCCTCGGAAACCCAGCGGGCTCTGAGGAGAATCGGCCAACACCCCCACCAGCACCGTTTCTAATTTGAAAGGGCCCTTGGATACCTGCTGGCGGAGGGTTAAAAGTCATACACAAACACACAGATACAGTTGATACACACACACATAATCACTGACTGTTGCACTTAAATATGGCTCGGGGGAGTTTGAGTGTCATTCTCCGGGAGGAGTAAAGGCCCCTGGGCCACAGCTGTGTGTGTCTAAGTCCGATCTGGTATCCTGCCACACGGAGGGAGGCCTTGGAGCCGGAGGCTTGCCTGGAGGCTACAGCCAGTCCTTGAAGGACATGAGATACAGACAGAGGAGACACTGCCTCTTTTCTGTGGCAAGCCAACAGATTCTGACAAGCTACCAACACAAAATAGACCAATATACAGGGCAGGGCAGTTTGATTTGAAGCTCTCTCTTCTGTAAATACGCATTCAAGTAGTCCTTTAGCAATCTTGCAGAACTGCAGCCTCCTCCTAGTATGCATCACTAACACCCTCCACACACACACACACACACACACACACACACACACACACACACACACACACACACACACACACACACACACACACACACACACACACACACACACACACACACACACACACACACACACACACACACACACACACACACACACACACACTTGGGAGTGTTAGCCCCCGTCGCTAAACAGCTGTCTGAGATGTGGCAGTGTGGCGTACGCTTCATCATTGTCATCTCCCCATCACCTGCATTCTTTCTCCTCCTTCGCCTTTTCCTCTCCATCCCTCCATCCATCAGCATTTTCAGACATAGGGCTCTGACAAGGGCACATCCAACCCCTGGTCATACATCACCTTTATAGGGGGCTGGTGGAGGAGGTGTGGAGGGTTGGGGGATGCGACGCTGTCCCAAACTCCTTCACATGTTGGGACAGAGCCAAGTTTCTGTTGACCCGTTTCCCTTTTCCCTTTGTGTCTGAGGAGTGATTTCTGTCTTAAGTGACGTCCTGATGTTTTCTGTTCCTTTTGTCTGTATGAAACTTCCCTTTCATTTCTTTCAACACCGGCGAAATTCATTTCCAATGGAAAAAAAGCTGTTTTGAAAAACCAACTTTTGTGAACAGTGACCCACAAGTATCTAACATTTACAAACAACAAGTCGTCTTGACAGTGCTGACCTTTAAGGTTACAAAAAGTCCAAAATGGAGGAAGCTATCGTAGCTGGAACAATAACTGCTACACAAAAGAGGAACTTTTTGCAGACAGTTGTGAGACAGAAGTCAATGTGTGTTATTTACCCTTGTTCTTGTCTAAGACTCTTTGGTGTTGTTTTTCTGTTTTCCTTCAGTGTGCTGCACAGCTATAAACTGGAGGACACCTCCTGCTGACCCTGCCTCGCTCTTCCTTCAGCGCTCTCCTCTGTCCCGTCCTCTGTCTCCCTCACCTGTTTCTTCACTTTTCACACCTGGACTCTATTCTTGGCTGTTTGTTTACTGCTTTTGTTTTCCAAAGTCCCATCCTCCCTCTCTTCCCCCATTTCCCCTCTCCTGCTGCACCATCTATCACTCACTCCCTCCTTCTCACCTCTCCCTCTCCCTGCTTCTCTCTGTCTGTCCTTGCTCGCTTTCTCCTCTGGCTCACCTCTCATTAAGCCCCTGTGCCTATTGCCACCGTGCCCAGTGTCCACCCACACGTCTCGCACCTCTCTTTCTCGCTTGGTGTCTCTTATCTCTGTCCTTCTATCCCTTACCACATGTATATCAAGCCCTTATGCACCTTCCCTAATACTCATGCTTAGTATCCTTTTTATTATGTAGTTACTTTATACTTTTAGGTGATATCTCGCATCTGAACTGAAATATAAACCTGTAAAATCTACACTAAAAAATAAATGTCTTGCTCCAAAACAAACTGCAGATTGCCACTGATTGTATGCTGGTTTATAAAACTTACATAATTAATGTGGCTCCTCATTTCTCTTCTCTGTTGTCTATACAAGTGATCAAAAATAATGAATTGTGAAGTTAAGCAGATGTAGTTATAATAATAATAATAATAATGAGTTCCATTTATAAAGCACTTCATATTTGAATGCAAATCCCGAAGTGCTACAAGTAGTGAGCATGAACAGTATAAATAAACATTACACAACACGGTAGAATTAATTAAAAAGCAATACAAAAATAAATAAAATAAAAATAAAAATAAATAAAAATAAAAATAAAAGGGTGATAAAAATGTCTAGGCAAAGGCTCTTTTGAAGAGATGGGTTTTGAGGCCTTTTTTAAAAGCCTCCACGGTCTGTGGTGCTCTCATTTGGTCGGGGAGAGCGTTCCACAGGCTGGGAGCAGCCGAGCAGAAGGCCCGGTCTCCCATAGTACGGAGCTTAGTCCTGGGGGGTTTGAGGAAATTGGAGTTGCTGGAACGGGTGGTCCGCAAGGAGGTAAGGGGGGTGAGGAGTTCCTTGAGGTAGGGAGGGGCAGTTCCATGGACACACTGGTGGGTGAGGACGGAGACCTTGAATTCGATCCTCAGTTCCACGGGTAGCCAGTGTAGTGCTTTAAGGATGGGGGTGATGTGATCATATTTGCGCACCCTCATCAGGATCCTAGCAGCGCTGTTCTGGATGTACTGGAGCTTCTGGATGCTTTTGTTAGGGATCCCGATGAGGAGTGCATTGCAGTAATCCAGCCTGGAGGAGACAAAGGCGTGGACCAGCTTTTCGGCATCAGACAGAGTGAGTGTGGGGCGGAGTTTGGCGATGTTCCTGAGGTGGTAAAAGGAGTTCTTGCACAGCTGTTTAATGTGGGCCTCAAAGGTCAGATGGGCGTCCATTTTCACACCCAGGTTGGTGACTATTGAGGAGAGGGTAATGTCCTGGCCGGAGAAGGTGATGGTGGTGATGGTGGATGACCGAACCTGGTGTGGGGTGCCAACTATAATGGCTTCGGTCTTGGAGCTGTTGAGTTTCAGGAAGTTTTGCTTCATCCACGCCTGTATCTCCTCCAGGCAGGCAGTGAGTGTGGGTGAAGGCAGGGCTGCAGAGGAGGTAGGGTTGATCCTGAGGTACAGTTGGGTGTCATCAGCGTAACAATGGAATGATACTCCATGTCGGCTGATGATAGAGCCAAGGGGGAGCATGTAGAGTGTGAAGAGGGTGGGGCCGAGAACTGATCCTTGAGGGACACCACAGGTGATGTTGTGGGTACCCGACTCTGCCTCGCCCAAGGAGACGTACTCTGTTCTCCCGGTGAGGTAAGATCTGAACCAGTCAAGGGGAGAGTCAGAGAGTCCGATGGTGGAGTGCAGACGATGGAGGAGGATGCCGTGATCGACGGTGTCGAAAGCTGCAGTGAGATCGAGGAGGATGAGGAGAGAGGGAGAGCCAGCATCAGCCGTCATCAGCAGGTCGTTGGTGACCCTGACCAGGGCAGTTTCTGTGCTGTGGCCTGAGCGGAAACCAGACTGGAACTTCTCAAATAAGTTGTTGGAGTTTAGGTGGTCCTGGAGCTGAGCAGCAACTAGTTTTTCCAGCACTTTAGATAGAAAAGGAAGGTTGGAAATGGGTCTGTAGTTGGCCAGGACTCCCGGGTCAAGGGAGGGTTTTTTGAGATGAGGTTTGATGACAGCGGTTTTTAGGGCAGAGGGGACATGGCCAGCCTGGAGTGAGAGGTTTACAATCTTAGTGATCATGGGGCTCATGGAACAGATGTACGATTTTACAAGAGCTGACGGAAGGGGGTCCAGGACACAGGTGGAGGGCTTCATCCTCCTAACGATGCCCTCAACCTCTCGCTGAGAGATGTCCGTGAAACAGCGAAGAGGCTGGGTTGTCTCAGGCTGTGGGTCAGCAGTCGTAACTGGAGGTGCAGAGGGGCTAGAGAGGATGGAGCGGATGGTGTCAACTTTGTTAGTGAAGAAGGCGACAAAGTTGCCACACTGCTTCTCATTGGAGTCGGAGTGTAGAGGACTTTGGGGTTTGAGGAGGTGGTTTATGGTGGAGAAGAGTTGCTTGGAGTTGATTTCCAATGTCACACAAGTTATAATAACAATAATTCTATAAACTATTGTCTTATATTGTAGATAATGGACAACAAAATAGACTAAATCTAATTCAATAAAAAATAAGAGAAAAAAATATGAAATACATTGCCTTGCAGTTACAGAATTCTTATTTATTAAATACTAACCCGTGAATCATGATACATATTGTAAAGCCAGACACTTGCCAATACACAGCCCTAGCCTGCAGTGTGCTACCATGTTGGCTATCCACAATGACAAAGGCTTGCTTCAAGTTGTCATACATTTCTTAACATTTTCTTGTTGTCATTTTAATGAGAAAAAACGTGTTAAATAGCAGCAAAACTTGTAACCTTAAATTAAACATATCTTGTACACAACTGTTGTTTAAATTGTTCCAGAACTACGCTTAAGGATTTATTTTTATTTTATTCTAACGGACAACTGCAAGCCAATCAGAAAAAGAGATCTCTGTGCTATTATCATTCTTTATGCATACAATACATCATACCTCAGTATCTACCTCACCCCCCCCCCCCCCCCCCCCCCCCTCTCCCTCCCACGTATGCATGTGTTTAGATCACCCGGCAGCCTTACCTTGACCGTACGGCTCCTCCATTGATTACTGCCTGTACTTCTTCGCTCAAAAACACAATGCATCACAAAGACCAAACTGTCCGTGAAGGGCTAACATAATTGTTTATAATAGACCCTCCACTTGCAATGACAAGAGTGCTATGATGTGTTTTAGGGTGTAGACAAGAGCTCCCGCTTTGTGCTCAGGTAATTTTCTTTCCAGGCGTAAGTGGTCAAGGTCTGGCGTATTTAAACGCATGTGAGTGATGTGGTGTGGGGGAACTATATTGTTTCAGGAGATGCGCCAATGTCCATTTTGAGAGCAGCAACACTCGTCTCCCCACTTGAGGAACAATGGAATACACTCCAGAGATGCTGCATATGAAGTATGGTTATGAGTGAGCTTGGACAATGGGGGACGATGTTACACAACACAAGAAATGGGTTTGGCTCTGAGAGAAATGAGGTGGACCCAGCAGACATCCTTGACATTCACCGCTAATTAAAAGCCGTTGACATGGTTAGAAAAAGACTGATTCACTGGCGGTGTTTACAGTGGCATATGATTGCAGAAAGAGCCGCGACCACTTTCAGTGTGGGAGAAAGTGGGCTGGAGTCATTTGGGGGTGGGGAATTGTTGAGGTACAGTGAGAGAGAACACATTGTGTTGGTGTTTTGTTTGACATAAAAGCCTGCTAACAGCTACTGTAAACCAGGAGCTCTGCCAAGGCTCACAGGTGTCATCAGGGATCTGGCTTGGTGCCACTGTGAGAGGACCCAAAGGCCCTGAGGCTCGCCTGGAGGTGTCACCTTGCTGCAAGATATACCAAAACATCACATGGATGAGAAGAGGTCAGCAGAGGATGGAGATAACATCTGAAAGTGTGTGAGCAGGACAAAGAATAGATATGTATTCACGTGTCACTTTATCTAATGCTTATAGAGGTGAAAGGAATAGGTAAAGGAAATGTTCACACTCATTTGCCGGGTGATATAATGACATGTTAATGATCCAAGCATCTGGCCGTTCCATCAAAGGTGTATATTTATACTGAGAAAAGGAGGGTAGAAAATGCAGCATGCAGAACAAATGCCTTTGGTTAGGTCAGATTGTCTTCTAATGACCTCATTTACTAACAACAAACCGTGCATCTAAGCAGGAAACACACAGCACAGCAAGACTTCTATCCCTGTGCGACAGTGGATGGAGGGGAACAAGGATAAAAGGGACAGAAGAGAGAAAAGGAGAGGAGACAAGGAAGGAAGAGCAGGAGTCGAGATAAGAGGAGAAAGCATAGGCTCAGAGAAGAAAAAAAGGAAAAGGGGATGTTGGTGGAAAAAGGACACAGCAAGGTAAGACAGCCTCAAGGAACGATGCAATCAAACAACATAAACACAAACACTGTCTCCGTGTGACTGCTCAACCTTGCCAAAGAAAATAGGTTACCTCTGCCTCCCCTGGGCACACGGAGAAACAAACTGGCAAGAGTTGTGCCCCTGTGTCATCATTTAACCACACATACCGCCCTGCAACACTACTAACAACTCTCCATACAAATGTGTGGTGTGTAACCTAAACAGTGTTTCTTGTAACAGTAGCTTCAATTTATGTCACATTGCACACTAAATAAGATATATGCCTTATTTAGCTGAAAAAAAATACCATGACAATGACAGCACATGGTTAGCCTAGCTTAGCATTATCCCTGGAAAATAACTTAGCCAGCTCTTTCCAACCATAACCAACACTATTGAAACCTACAGTATACGTCTTGTTTGACATTTAAAATAAATTGTCCCTATATAATGAATGCTTTCTTCTCACTATTATGCCAAAACGTGTAAATGTTTCTTTCAAAACACTTTCGTTAAATATGGCGAAAGCTTCAGAATACCTGAGACAGAAACATTTGAAATCGATGGAAATTAGATTTCTTTTTAAAGTAATTGTTGAAAATTAAACTAAAAATGTTTTTATTATATTTGACTGAATTGAATCCAGATGTGATAATAATGTGTGCTAAAACTACATATTTTTGTCAAGACACTAAAATATAATACTAAAAAACGGTGCAAGATTGCAAACTCTGGCTGGATGCAGTTCCGCTCGGCTCGAATGAACAACAGGAGCAGATTTAACTGCAAAGGTTCACTTCTTTTCTTTACAGTGAGCATAAGTGCATCCAGCCGTCCCTCCATCCCTCTCTCCTTCCATCCATCTGAGCATCACTAAAGCCCATCTTAATCTCCCTCTTCCACAATCACGGAACAAAGAGCAGAGTGCGGGCAGATCCTTGTTTTCCTAACTACTGTCGATTACATATTTGATAAACATGCATTTGCATTAGCATTAGCCGAGGTCAGGATTAGCAGCGTTCATCCTCAAACTGTTCTGTCTCTATGCTTCGCCTGTTTGTTGATCTTTTTTCTGGTGGTGCCTCTTTTTTTCCCCTCCTGTTGTTTGTGGCTATCTGAAATCCTAAAGGACACGAGTCGACACAAGCGCTCGAGTGCCGGCACAAATATTTGTGGGGTGATTAAAAATCGTTTGGGAAAACAGATTATTGATGTTTTTTTTTTTTTTTAAATCAATCTGTAAACACAAACAGGCTGCTTTAAGGAGTCAAAATGGGACATTGAACATTTTATCCTGTGATTCAGGTTTCACCTTACTTTAAAAGTCTCATGAATAACATTAGTCATCAGTTTGTGGATCTGATTTACTGGATCCCATATTGTTATGTACCCATGTCCCTTGATATGTAACATTTTTCCAGCAACATATTTCAACAAGTGTAGAGGCGCATGTGCAAGTATTTCGTAAATGCCCTTCCTTTGTTTTTTCCTCGCGTCTTTACAAAAGCAATTAAAAGAAAGAATTAGCTTCAGACAGCTTGGGCTCAGGAAAAGTTTCAAGTGCCTCTGTTTACCGCACACAAAGACACTGATCTGCTTAGCAGGCTTAAAACTCTCCCTCTTTCTTTTCTTATGTCAGGCTCTTCCTAAAACCCTTCTCATACCCCCCATACACACCACACATATACTCTGAGAAGCCTGAAACACCGCGGCCCAGACCGCTCGTCCTGAATGAGGATCTTAAAGACCTCTTCCCAACCACCTACTAAACAGATTAGAGGCACATAATTGTCATCCAAACATGTCTCTCCAAAATGGGTTTTTAAAAGCCACATTGTTCCTCTGTGCCACCAAAGGTTGAGTAATCCCGAGGCTTAAGTGGCCGAGAAATGGTCCGTCTCTTTCTGTTTTTCTCCAGCTAATAAGATCCTTCCCTTTCTGAATACTCCTGCTTTAATTGTTTGACATGAATGCTAATCAAGCTTTTGTCGTTCATTGTAACTTCTCTGCCAGGCTTACAAGTATTTGTTTCACACTTCCCCTCTGTTCTGCTTGATAATTTAAACGCGTATTTATTTTAAGATGTGTGTGAAAAAGTGTTTCTTAATGTAAAGGAGCAAAATCATAATTTGGTGGTATTCAAACGACATTTAGTAAAGAAAGAGCTAAATGGTGCTGGATTGATTGAAATGAAGAGCTGCGTTAGTATCTAGAGTTGAGCCTAATTACATTTGTGGAAAACAATATTGGACAAGAATCCATCAAGGAGTCCGTTGGACAATGTTAATCTGATTTTATTAGTGTCCTTATTGCTCGCTCAAACTGAAAAAAGAAATTAGCCAGCGACTTTCTCCGATATTCGCTTGCTTTAATTGGAGAGATGACAAAACAACTGCTCTGGAAGTCTTGATATCTGAAGGATTAATTTAAGGGCCAGGCAGAGTATAAGCGACGTGAGGAGAGGAAAAAAAGCCAGTCGCTCCTTAATTAAAATGATTTGGTCCCCCTCCCTGACCAGACAATAACCATATTAGGGACCTATTAACCGTATCAACGCAGGCAGAAAGATCCAGAAGATGCTTCCTCTAATTAAGCATCATATTAAGTAGGAACCCATATAAAGACATCTGGTTGATTAAACTACATAGATGAAACAATGATATCTCTGTTTCAGTGTCTTGGTTTTTCCTATCCCGTTTGACCTGATGCACAACACAGTTTTTTAATATATGAATTCTAACATTATTAGGTGGTAGCAATGGTTCCAGTTTCATTCTTATCCTTTGGTCGAATAGCTAAGCAATTTGTTCAATTGTATTTCCTTGTGTCTTCCTAAATCAAAGCAGTCTTTTTTTCTGGACGACACATGTTTTCTCGAACATTTCCATAGAGGTAAGTGCACCTCCAACGCTGTTATTTCTGTCACCGAGTTTAAACCAAATAAAACCATTTGAGAGATTGGAATTGTTCAATTAGCTTTCATTGAAGCCAAGTGATTGGTGGAAATAAAATCAGGGCTCTCCTGCTGGATCTCCGGGTCGAGGATTCGTAGAGAACGTGATTGGTTGCTCGTCCTTACGAGAGACGTCCAAGTGCTGGTCCACATGGACCCCTCTGACCCCTCCAGCCTCTTCATACTCCCAACTCCAGGGCTCCATTTAGCAAACAGAAGCTGCTAAAGGACTGCTAAGTTGTACTTCAGCGGTCCTCCAGTCCAATCACTCATTTACCTGAAGTGATTTTATCACTCTCCAGAGATAATCATGGAGAGTCAGACACAAAGTGCTGGGTTATTGAACTGACGACGAACAATTAACAAAGTTACAAACCTTGTCCATGTTCAGGCGCTGTGTGAGAAGCATCTTAATAAGGTATTACTGGGGTGAGTTTGGGTTATAAAATGCGCTTTATTTAGATGCTGTGATGTAAATAAATACCGCAGAGTTAAAACTAGACATTAGTCCTTAAGTAATGGACGGTGGATATCCTCTCCAGAAGGATTTCTCTCTGTCAAGTAGGTCTAAAAGGTTTTAGGATTTGTGGAGTGGGCATGGCCACTGGTTTTTGCATTTTGGGTCCTGCACTCGCAGTGGTTGGTCTGAGGGGAGATTTAAAGAGGGGAATTATCTAGAATGGAGAGGGAGGAATGAAGGCGATTTGTGTGTATCTTTGTGTGAGTGTGTAGGGAGAGGGGGACAGAGGGGAAGAGAGAGAGAGAGACCATGCTTCAGTAGTCCCTTTGGTCAGTGTGCAAAAAAACCCACAGAGGGGCCCAAACGCATGGAGCGTATTTGAGAAGGCTGCCTGCATCAGCTTTGCTCAGATCTCCCCTAATCCTTCCCACTTGAACCTTAGTCCACCACAATATGCATGCCAACAGATTAACACAATACGCAAAGATAATTCAGCCGGCCCAGGATTGACAGTGATCTCGCAAATCTCTGAACGGCCAAGGGAAGATACCTTCCCAAAACCGGGATTAAGTCAGCAGCGGAAGCCTTAGACCCTCTTAGGACATATATTAGCATTACTGCTGGATTCTTTATTTATATATTTATCTGATTTTAAAAAGAGATAATGCTACTTGGTCAGTTTGAGTGTCCCAAAATCTGCCTTGGGTAGGATGGAGGGATGAGATCATATCCCAGATTGAGGGAGAAAGAGAGACAGAGCCCTCTGTAATCCATATGATGCCGAGAGCGAGGGAATTATTTAAGAAGCTCTTTGTTGTACTCTTTTTGCAAGTGTCATTTGGGGATGGGCTGAGGGCGGCCGTTTCTATTCTGTGACAGATTATGCGATTTCAATTAGGAGGCTGAAGATTGAAGATTGGAGAATTATGATTTCCATTTTCAAAGGATGTAAATCTAAGAGATTTAGTTACTGTAGAAAGGCGAGAGCGAGCTACAAAGGGAGGAACACAGAGGGGATGTCAGACTTGATACAATACTCACAATATGAATTTTGGAATACATTTTTTAAACAAAACAGGGTAATGGATTTTGTTTCTGAGCTTTTCAACTGAAGCTGTGCTACAAAAGAAAGACATGACTCTGCAAAACCCTGGACAGGTCAACTTTAAGACTTGATTCATTGCAAAATAATGAAGCTATAGCTCAAATGTCACTGGTGGTTCTTAATTCAATGGGACCATTACTTCCTTTTTTTCTGTCTTTTAACCTGTTAAGCCCCATAGCGGGGCCTATGGGGCTTAACAGAGACACAGTTTTTTTTTTCTCCACAAAACTGTGTCTCAGCGCTTCTTAACATTTAACAACCTATTTATGTGTCATACACACTTAACGGGAAGAAACTCAGCTATCAGACAATATTAACCATTTTTAGCTAAATGAAACACAAGGGTAATACAAAGCCTCTGAATTAGCACTAAGCGAAGAAAATGCTAACGCACTTAGCACAGAACTCACGGTAGAAATATGTTTTACTTCATCGGTTCTGCACAAACAAGATATCAAATGAAAGCTGAGATTCCACAGGTTACAATGGTTTAAGTATCATCACTCCACGACCAAAACAGGGCAGCAAAGGCGAAACCAGACAACACACAACTTAGTTTTACGGGGTCAAAACGGCAAATACGTCTTACCTTTGCTGTTTTCTGATCAAAAGTTGTGTTCAATGGCATTCAGAGCCGGCCCGACCCATTAAGCGACATAAGCAACCGCTTAGGGCCCCGCAGCCACTAAGGGGCCCCCTAGCAACAAAAAAAAAAGAATCTCAGTACACCGTCGTCATGTATTATATTATTGAGTCAATAATATAATACATTAACCGTGCTTTACCTTGCTGAACCTCATCATGACACAAGAGAGGATGGCAGGAATGCAATTTCCCGTGTTCAGTGAATGCAACAGAGGCAAGACACCAGACCAACCAGAGAGTTGAATGGAAATAAACATCTGTTTTATTGGCTGACATGTACCTATCCTGTGAGCTGTGACAATGTTTAAAATAAACTGTCAGTCGGACTCAGAGTTTTTGAAGATACTTTGAATCGCGGGGGTAAGCTACACCGTTAGCAAGTAGCTATAGCTAGCCAGATATATTAAATAAACACTTTGTCATGCAATCTAAATGTAATGTTTTTTAGCGTTACCTGGTGATTTCAAAGAAAGCTCTCTGGGAAATGTTGACTTAGCCTACTGGTCGACATGAAGCTAGAAGCTACCTTACAGTACACAGTTGATCCGGAGTCCTGTCAGTTAAAGTGTTTCATAGTTAGCTTAGCTAAGCATCAACCTAGCATTGAAATATATGGATGTTATGTGACAGTATTTCTGAGAAAAAGTCAGCTGAAATGGTGGCATAGTTGCCACTGCTTTACGTGTCGACAGCATGTTTGAACGTATTTGCAGCAGTACATGTGTCTGTTTGGCCACTGACATTGCCATAACAACACCTGAATTTAAATGTGCAACCTCTTTTTGTGACAGATTTTTGCATGAAATTATAATTCTTCTGAATGATATTCCTATTGACAGCTAGTTTCTATGTGAACATTATGAGATGGACAGCCAGAGAGAATAAATGAAAAACAGTTATGACATACTATATGACAGTAAAACAAGAATACAGTTTAAAAGGGAAGTGATTTGTAAAATATCCATAAAGAAACTGTTTACAGTTCTGTTTCCTATGGGTGTTGAGAGATGTATCCATAGATCTCTTAATTTTGCTCTCCAAGTGCACCAGATTGATGCTTTTAACTTCAATATTTAAAAAAAAATCTTGCCCCCGGACCCCCCTAGAGGAGGTGAGGACCCCCCTAGAGGAGGTTAGGTCCACGGTGTTTACATGCTTATTTATAGAATATGTGTGCTTATGCTATCATCATAAGACAAAAGTTGGTTCCGTGTTGTGTGTAGTGAGAACGCGCTAGAGTGAGGGGTGCCCCCAAGCCAAAGCTCGCTTAGGGCCCCCAAAAGTCTAGGGCCGGCCCTGATGGCATTACATCGATAACAACACTGCTGGAGGTTAATCCAATGTGTCTGTGTCACTTTGAAATGATTACTGATAATCCATCATAACATTTTTGTCAAAAACTGAGATTTCATGTGTATGAGAGCTACAACCCATGCTTCCGGTTTTGGGCATTCTTGCTGCGCATCACTCATTCACCAATGGTAATGTTTAGATAGATTTTAGGAACTTGTCTCTTGATTCTATTGGCTCTAACGGTTAAAAAGAGGTGTCAATCATCAAAATCGACCGATGGGTTCCAGAGATATGGAAAAACACCCAAATGACCCCAGAGGTGGTTTTTTTCTTTCTAGTTCTCTCTAAAAAGGTCAAATTTAACTTGTTTTGCATCAATCTTGATACAGGGTACTTATTATATGTTGTAGTTTGGATTCCTAAAGCTTTTAGTCTACCATCCCATCATTCAAGGGTGGTTTTCACTATAAGTCTTAAGTAATGGGGTTTTTTTTTTAAGGAAACTATAATTTAAAATGTTTTACTATGTTCAATCTGAATTTACTTTAAAATAAAAACATCTATCTATTGATTCTGACTCTTCTACATCCAACTCACAGGTTTATCATTGCTTTGAGAAAAAAGATTATTAATTTACCCCTTTTAGAAGTGAAGATATATAGTCACTTGTTCTGGGAATGTCATTTTCGAGCCTGAGACCTGAAAAACAGGCTTGGGGCTTGACTGGTTAAATGTTGTTCTGTCCAGCACCCAGCATTTATTGTATTAATGTTTATTATTTTCTAGATACTTTTTTGTCATTTCAATAAAGCCAGTCTGCCAACTCATCAAATGCCAATGCAGAAGACTCAAAGCACTGCAAAACCTCAGGATTATCCATCGAAAAAGCTTAAACTTGCTCAACATTACTTAGAATTGGATAAACTAATCGCTGTTGTGATAACTTTCCATAGTTGTACAATTCTGTGTGTTATAGAACATTATAATCATATGGGCCGTATTTTTGCAGTCTAATATGGCGTTAAATGCATGGATATCTCCCCCAAAACTGGCCTTCCTGAAAAATATTATGTCATAGCAGTACATGAAACCACACGCCACCCCCACCCCGATATAATAACCCCTCCCCTAACTTCCAACACATTACTTATAGGGTACATTGGCATTGGACATACATTTAATATTTTAATTTACACGAAAAAAGCAAAAAGTTGCTACCTTTCCTTTAAAGAAATGCAAAAGTATGTATAGGCTTCATCCAGACACACATAATTGCACATTAGCTAAATAGACAACATCCCATTTGAACAGCCCCAATTTGCATCTCTACTCCCTCAACTCATAACTTCTTCTTTTTTTGAGGAGGAGGAGAGGGTGGGGGCATACCAAGTTGCCATCTCCTTCCCCATTGTGTTTTTCCCAGTGCGATGCTGGGATAGTTTGGAGAGCTCACTGTGTTCCCGCGGCGACAGACTGCGGCCCCTCTCTGCTGCGCTCAAGGGCCCTTGAGGCGGCCATTATCTGGACGCCCGCCTCGCTGAGGCATATGGGTAATTACTGAGCTAATAGAGTGATGGAGGGAGAGGCAGAGGCAGGAGCCTAGGCCAATTAGATGATGCATTAGTGCTCTGTCTTTTGTAAGCACCTAATGTGTGGGGAAAGGATGGGGTAGATAGAGAAAACGTGTCATTTCTGAAGGGTCAGGATCCTTGAGCAAATGCAAACAGTCTCTCTCCCTCTCTCTCTCGCACACACACACACACACACACACACACACACACACACACACACACACACACACACACACACACACACACACTTACAAACTCACTTGTGCACAGTAGCTGCACACACATTCACACAAGCATGTGTTCGCAAACATACGTAGACACTGAGACCACGTATGCACAATTGCACTTAGAATATACCGAACCACACACACAAACGCACACATATATACACACACTGATTACTGCGCTTTGTTTTGCTCTTTTCTCTAAGTGTCTGAAGAGTATGAAGTCGTAATTATTGCACACTCTGGCTCTACCTCACACACACACATACACTAATAAACATAAACACACACACACACACACACACACACACACACACACACACACACACACACACACACACACACACACACACACACACACACACAGACCAAATGCAGATGAGTCCAAATAAACGAGGAGACCCTGCCCAGTCTATTGAGGTCTGCTATGAGAATCCACTCCATCAATTACATTAAAGAGGCTGCCTAATGATGGCCACAGCTGTAATCACGCTCAGCTGAAGCATTTTACACCCCGCTTCTTTGTTTTCACCTATTATCATCCATAGAGAGAAATTCTATCTCAAGCATCTGCACAGTGTTTTGAGTTAAGAATGTGCTTTTTGTCATCATCCAGTTTTGTCAGATTGTGAATCAGTGTTTTGGCAGTTGCAGCTGGAGTCATTAAAGTTGGCAGGCAGCGGGAGTAACAGAAAGTTGTCAATTTGTTGTATTGAGTTTTCCTCTTTCAGTTTTTCACTCTCACAGGTTGCACGGTAACATGAAAACTGGTTGCACTTTAGTTTTGAACCAACATAAAAGTTAGACTTTCCTGTCCAAATCTTTCTTTTTCAAAGTGTGCAACAACTTGGATTTTCACTGACTTCATAATTATCAATGTTAATGGTGATCTTGACTGCAACTTTTGTAAAACAGCGAGGACTGAGCATCAGCACCACAAACTTGTTCTCCTAAATATTCGTTAACTTTATTATTATTTAATTGGACAATTAGCATCAAAACAGTCTCATCAAAGGGTGAACAGAGGCAGGACTTTATAAAGCGTATGATTAACGCTCCCATTCGACTTCATTGTTACACCCGTAACAATAACTCCAAGGACCTTCGCCTTCCTCTCCATGGCGCTGACCGAGGTGGCCGGCCACTTCACTATCAACCCCACAATTACAGACATACAGAATGTGTGTGTTCAGTGTGATGCTGAATGTTGCCCGAAGCATTGTTATTCATTCAGTCCAAACAGATGAAACTGTAATAGGCATGTATTATTATTCCCTATCAGAAATAGCATCTCTCATTATCAAACAAAAGACTCTATTACTGATATCATTATCAAAAGGGGGGAAACGGAGGAGGGGGGTTTATAGCTTTCAGCGTTTAAATTACTTTGTTTCACAGACCCTTAGTGAGGTTTTGCTGTTGACGTGATTGGCGTACGTTGTGTTTTTCTTCTGAAAACAGGTCAGCTTCACATCTTTGACCTTGTTGCTGCTGAGTGACAATGTGTGAAGTTAGTGGGCGATTGTTGGCAATGGTGATGCCACGGCTGTCCTATCATGTGGTTTTTGTTTTATGGTGGCTTTGGAAACACCTTAATTGCACCTAATGCAAGCTCATCTTTGATGAGTAGAGGAAAGGAGGGGGGTAAACTCAACTGCTCTTGCATTTTCACAGACACATTGATCTTTTGTGCAGGCAGGCATAGCTTCAGGGAGGTTCAAAGACATTCCCAGACTGAATCACCTTGAGGAGCTCGCTTCAGGCGGTCTTAGCTCCACTGACTCACAAATGAAAGCGGCTCACGGAAGGGAGCTGGCATAAAAATATGTTTTTAAAAAACCCTTGAAAAGATATTGCGACCGCTGAGCACAACCTTAGCCACCAAGGCATGTCTCATTAATGCAAATGTTCTCAAGTATGTGCATTTTGATAGCAAACAACATGTGGAGAACCAGATCCTGAAGATCATAGTTGGTTAGGTTGCAGAAAAGTGGGGATTATTACTGTATGAACAATTGTAACTAAAGACTTAGGGTCTGTGGTGCTTATTACGCAAACAATATCTTATATTAACATACAGTTCTCCAAATGATGTCCTTCTTTAAAGGAAAAATCTTTTTTCTCACTTAGTACGAGTAGTTTTGCCATAACTCCCGTTAGAATAATATGATTGCACAACCCAAATACAAAACAAACAATAAACAAGGGGAAAAACTCATTCGTTTTGTAAGTGTACTTTGTATTCACTAAGTTCTACGCATACACAAGTGTGTACATTACACCTCCTTCAGACCATACACCATAAAACTCTTCATGATAAACACACGTGTGATTGTGGTTAAATTACAGACACAAATGCAACAAACATTTCTGGATCTTCAGCTTCCTTTTCTAAAGACAACACCCCTCTTTCAGCCTATGCTGGTAATTTCTATAGTATGTATTTTTTCTCTCTAGTTTTGCACCACTGAGCATCTTTGGTTTGATCAATATAAGAGACCCAGACGATCTGTTAATGATCTGCATTAATACCCTGGTACCAATAGTTTTAATGATTGAAATGTATAATCCTTATTAAAGCAAACCTATTTTTCAATTTACTCACAATCAGTCAATAACTTTCTACAGTATGTTTTAGTCTTAGTGCCAAATCTACCATTCCCAGAATGCATCCCTTCTGCCTACGTAAACTCTACAAGTTCACAGAAAACTGATGCAGCGTTTCATAATCCTTGCTGATCATTGTGTATGAAGTTGTCACGCCACTATTATGAAAGCCAAAAACATCACGGTAAAAGACATGATCATGTTAATCGTTGAATTTCCCCGTAACAGTTTAGGTTAGCTGAATCATATTTAGTACTGTGGTGGTCTAGGATTCTCATGTTAACAGAAACAAAGTTTTACAGCACACAGTTAATGTATAGGTAGCAGAGGGGTCGTCGCAGTGTTTTAACCAATCCCCAGTATGCGTAGAATAAATGTGTGTCGGAAAGATTGACATACTTTACATAAGCCTAACACGCTGTGCAAATACTGCTCAGCAAACAAGACAGTGGATTTACCCTCCTCTACATCGCCCTGGTTGTTAGTGATACAACTGAGTAACGGACTCTGGGACAGCAGAGTCGAAAACAAAACACATGCTAATGCGTGACCTGGCTCTTGAGTCTCACCTCCTGCGATAGAGAACCATAGTTCTCAAGTACAGCCAACCTGGTCCTTAATCTATCAATGGGAGGCCCTCCTCTCCCAACATTCAGACACATAACCATCCTTCCATTCTCCAGACAGAGAGCCCTCCTCTTTCCTCCTGAGCCACCATCCCACACAGTGGCCCCTGCCCCCGGTAAGACCAGTCCCCATCTCCTCTGGGCTGAAGGGCCCTTCAGACGTCTACTGAGAAAGAGCAGAGGGGTGGGAAAGAGAGGCAGAGGAGACGAGTAAAGAACAGAAAAGACTGGAGAGAGGGGAGAAAATGTTTAAAAAAAGAAAATGACAGAGAGGTGTGAAAAGATTGAAGGAGGAGGTAGAGGAGATGAATATTGCATCGGGCCCCTGAGGGTTATGGCTATAGTTCATGTTGTGTATTAATGTGTGGAGCGCTGGTATTCTCTGTCATGCTAATCTCACTGTGTTTCTTTGTTGTGTTGGCTGGTGTCTGCTAGTGTCACATACACTCATCTCTCCTCTCTTCCCCTGCTTTCTTCTCTTTCTGTGCTCCCCTTCTGGAGTGGACGATCAGAGGGAGTAATAGGGGGTAAACAGTACTGTTGTCTAAAAGGATCACATTTGAATAACTAATACACTGTTAGCATTAGCATACATTAATTATTCAGCCTTGCAAAGGTGCTAGCCATTTTCAAAATAAGCCTTAGTTGGTTTTTTTCAGTTGTTGTTTACAGAAGGAATGCTTCCAGGAATCAGGACACATGAAAGTAAAAGAAAAAAGGACACTGATGAAAGCACCTCAGCTTGCTATCAATAGTTCTGTAGACCCTTGGGCTTAACAGTGCAACGTCCATCCTCGTTTTCATGCAACAATCAAAGTGGAACATTTCAGATGCTCGGCAAGTGTTGAATACTCGGCAAGCTGTTTTTTTTCAGTTTCCTCCTGATTACTTTATTGGTTTTTGAAATCTTGGATGAGAAGAGAAATTGCAAGAGCGAGCCAAGCCAGAATTTCCTGGAGGTAGCATATCTCTCAAGTCTCAGTTGGGGTGGATGGAGGAGAGGAGGGGGATCTCCTCCTGCGTGTTTATCCACAGTAATCAGGAGTCTGTGGAGCAGGAGCCGAGGCTTGGCAGAGGGGGGACCCTGCCACATTAGAGAGGAATGAATAGAAATGTGCCAAGGCTGGCACACTAACACTTTAGACACAGCATCCTTTCTGATTTGGTCAAAACTTTTGAAGGGAGAGAGAGAGAACGAGAAGAAGAGAGACGTTGACACTGTTAATCTGGAGTAAACTGGACCAGTGTTTCAGTTTTGTTGTGTTGTTTTTCTCTTTTTTCTTCTCTTCGCCCATGAACTTTTGCAGCAAAGCAACGGGGAGGAACAAAAGAAGCCGTTCTGGGTTGACAAAGAGGAGAATAGATGGTATGCGAACGACAAGCCACCATCTGCTCTGGAGGACGACCAAAATCTTGACACACTTCAGCAATCCCACAATCCCCTGCTCCAGGAGCGTTCCAGGCGCCCCATTCATACTCTCCCGTCCGCTCCCAGAGTCTGTGTGATTTCCCCCTTTTCTCTCCTCCTCAATTAAGTCATTAATTCCTTTCTTCGCCCCCCTCTTAATGACCGCAGAGGCACAAACAAGCCCTGGTTGCTTCCTATTGAGGCCCTGTGATTGGGCATAATTGCTGCGAGGGCCTAAGTATGGGGAAGCAGGAACGAGGGAGGAGGGAAGCATTGTCTTTTGGGAGGAGAGCAGAGATGAAGATGCACATTAGGTGGAACCCTTCCTCTCTTGACCTGCGACACATTAGTGTCAGTGAACGTTCGCCTCTCCGAGACGGAGGGACGATGAAAGTGAATCGAACAAATCCGGACACAGCAGACAAAAAAAGGAAAAATGCTAGATGTAGCTTTGTAGGAAACACTGGGGACTGCATACATTTCCATGTTAAACAGCAGATCCTTTGTCCACCTCCCAATTATTATGACACATCATGTCTTCATCACGCAAGTTTCAAGACTGCCATGTGTTGAGTGCTTTAGGGGGAAAGGTGCTTTTGTTGGCAGCAAAGGAAACCATATTTCAAAAGCCAACCCCATGACTGCAACATCCATTAAAAGACCGAACATGTGTTAGCAAGATCTTTGAAAAGATGGGCGATGAAAGATGTGTGTTTTTTGTTGCAAGATATGTGAGGTAATCACCTGATATATGCGTGGCACCCAGCATGTCTTTCTGCAATCCCACTACATTGTTCCAGGCAGACCAGCTCTTCCTCGCTCCGGTTTTTGGACTGGAACTCGGTCCAGTTAAAGAAAGATTTGGGATTGGTTCTGACTGGTGCTGGCTCACTGCAAACAGCTAACATCTAATGGCTTCTAGCTAGCAATGTCCACCAAGGATGCCCTCCAAGAGAGAGGGGGTCCAACATTCCACCCTGAAATCAGCTGTCTTGTTTGGCTGATTGTGCATTATGTGACCATCTGCAAAAAGGAAAAGGGAAAAAAAAGATCTGGGCCTCTCCTCCACAAAAGTGAGTGTGTGTGTGTGTGTGTGTGTGTGTGTGTGTGTGTGTGTGTGTGTGTGTGTGTGTGTGTGTGTGTGTGTGTGTGTGTGTGTGTGTGTGTGTGTGTGTGTGTGTGTGTGTGTGTGTGTGTGTGTGTGTGTGTGTGTGTGTGTGTGTGTGTGTGTGTGTGTGTGTGTGTGTGTGTGTGTGTGTGTGTGTGTGTGTGTGTGTGTGTGTGTGTGTGTGTGTGTGTGTGTGTGTGTGTGTTGTTGGACATGGTCAGGGGGTGGGGTAGGAGGATCTGAAGGATGTGAAGGGAATTAGACGGTCTTTAATGACACGTTTTGGGGATAAATGCATTTTTAAAATACTCACAGATTGCTCCATTTATAGATGTGGAGAAGTAGAAACAGAGAGAGAAACAGAGGGGGAACAGATATAGTAAATCTCCAGATTAGAGATTAGCCATAGTAACAGATTTAAAGGGGTGTCTGGTCCCTGGCCAGCCTGCTCAGGCATCTATCTGGCTTCTGCTGGCCGGGCCTGCCATGGCCCCTTCTAAGTAGATCACTCAACCCTTACTGGGGACGCCATGTGACCACCGTTATCTCCTATGGTCTCTCTTTCTTTCTCTCTCTCACTCACTCTGCTCTCAGAACAGGAGACAAACAGTTCTGCTTGAATCAGTCCTAGACAGAGGATGGGATGGATGGAAAGCATTTTCTCCACCCTTCCTGGCTACGACTCCAGGCTTTTCTGGCCCTATCAGATGATTTCCACCCTCAAAATAAAACTCCAAAGCCCCTTCACTAGTCCAGATCAGAGGAGCAGTTAAGCATCTCCACCGACAGCTCAGTTTAGTAGTTTCAGGAGGGGTGGAGGGTATGGAGAAAGGCGGTAGAAGGGTATTTACTCCTTTTTAACGTGTAATGGTGAGTGGGTGTTTGCGTAATATAATAAGCGATGTTCCCCTTGGCCTAATGATTATCTTTAACGTTTTTAGGCCCTATAAGCAGTTCTTATTGGGAACTAATTCCTGTTTTTACATGGGTGTAAGTAATCTGCTGTAATCGGCAAATTCACCCAAACACACTCACATATATGCGCAGGAAGGCAGGGGGTCAAATAACTATTACAAACACTCGTGGTGTAAATCTCATTGGGGCTTAGCTTTAGGGGCTGAGCACAGGGGGTGGCTCCGAAGGTAAGAGGTTAAACACGATCTGTGGGAACTTTTACAGCCTCGGTCATTTAACCCCTTTAGATCTTTTTAATCGGTTTTAGAACATGTTTAAACAGACATTTTGGGCATCTGTTTACCTCCCAAATCTCTTGAGCATACGAGCTCATTGTCAACAGCTGGACACAACTGCAAGTGCACTGATCCGGAGACTTCATTTAAATAACAACATTATATTTTAGAATTAACTGCTGAGCATCATTTTCTAAAAATGTATTTAATTCGGAGCACAGCTGCAAATACGTCCTTTAAAAAAAACTTTTCAGGGTGAAGTATCATGAATATTCAATTTTGTTTCTTTAAATAATATTATTTAAACTGTGTATTTCCCACTTTTAAGACTGAGCCAAGACTGATCTGCTATACTGTATCTTACCCTGCCTTATTCTTCTCTAAGCGGCTTGCAACCCGGTTGTGTTCTGATACAGAGATGAAATCTTGGAGAGGCGTGTCTCTGGACCCAGGAAGCGGTGGCTGCTGATTGAAGAATAGAGCTCTTGGAATGGAGGATGTGCACTGGAGGTATCACACACACCCCAAAAGACGGCGGGACACAATGAGAAATCACAGCTCTTTCACTTTCCGTCCATCTGCCCGCCATGGAGCGTGCTCAGTGTGTGCCACTTGGCTTAATTCTGTCCCATCAGCCACCACAAAAGCCCCCCGATCCAATCGCAGGGATCGGACCTGGGCCAAGACCATGAGACGGGGAGCCAAGGAATAGACCAGAATCAACAGCCCATTCTTCCAAGATCACACACACATACACAGATAAATAAAGGGCCAAGATGAGACGTGGAAAAAATAACATGGAGGGTATAATGGCATGAAATGTGTGGACGGAACATTTCCACATTTAATTCTTGATTTGTAAAGTTTAACTAGCTCCAACTGTGCTTCCAGAAATGGTTGAAGAGATGACAAAAGTCAAGCAAAACGAGAGGGGAAAAGTTACCATATGTTACTGCTGGTACGCCATTAAAAAGAAAGGCCAGGAGATCAGGGTAGAAAGATAAGGGCAAAAAAATGCTATTCTCAAATACCACACATTCCCTCTCTCTCTGCCTAAGCCTCGCTCACTCTCTCTCGCTGACTGTTAATTGTGTGAGAGCAGGTCATCAGTAGCAGTGCATTAGAATAATGGAAATAAATGGCAGAGACCTACGGATGGCAACACAAGCCATCTTCCCTATTTGCATGGCTGTGTGCTCCGGGACAATTATGTCATTATCACAGACCTCTGTGCGCGTATGTGTGTGTTTGTGTGTGTGCTGTTTGACAGGTGTGCAAATTAAGCTACTAAGTGCCAAGGAAATCTGAACACACAATCTTCCACTATCTGTTAGTTTTTTTAATTCACTTTAAATAGTCTGTCCAGCCCAGCATTCTTTTATTGTGCAGTCTTAACTAATACAACTCAAAATCTTTGATGTAGTTTCGCCATCACTCTCCAAAAAGTGAGGTTCCTTGCTTCTCTCAACCTTAAAAAGGAATACTTTGGCATTTTCTGCTTTCTTGCCAAGATGTATCACTTTATGTCTCTTTGTTAAATATATGACGTTTGATCAAGCAGGCTTTTGTTTTAGTTTCTCTAAAAGACTGGTAGCACCGAAAAACATTGCAAATAACCCCTGCTAAAACAACAAATGATCAATGTTACACTTCTATTTGTGTAAAGAATAAAAAACAGACTAAATAACTATATTATTAGTGAGCTTTAGCGAAATGTAATTTTCCTTTTTTACCTTAGCTAGCTGTTTTCCAGTCTTGATGACAAGAAATACACATTTTCTAAAAAGAAAAACTATTCCTTTACTCAAAATCTAAAACATTGTGCTTTCAGCGACTCTTTTGTAGAAAGTGGATTTTCTCCAGAGAACAAAAAACTTTTGTCAACCCTATTTTCTCAAAACACCTAGAACTGCACCCAAAGGCAGGGGAATTCCCATCTTAGCCTAAAGCCTCTTCCACCCATCACCTTTGTGACCCTGCCAGGCTATATAGGGATCCAGACATGGTCTTCCTCCATTTCCAGGATGTTGGCGAAAAAGCCCAGAAAGGCAAAAGAAAATACAAACTCATGAATGACAGCTTTTTCCCTCTTTCCTCCTGTTCCTCCTCCACCCCTGAAATGAGTGAGGCCTTTTAAAACGCAGCGAGACCTCACACTTAAGAAAACAGTGCAAAGAGTAGAGAGGGATGACCTTTGACTCAAACAAGTGTCCTGTGCCTCCGCTGTACACGGCTGACACTTCCTGTACTCATCAAGACAGGGAAGAGAAGGCCACCTGCTAACCATGCGCCCTCACCTCTAATGGCGGATGCAGTGTGGATGTGTTTGTGTGTGTCTGTGAGTGTGTGCGTCTCTGCTCTGCTCCTACTTAGATTTGATCCCACTAAAATAAGTAATAACCTATTGAAATTACCACCAGCCGGGCGCTTTTCACTCTCAAAACAGCAGGAAACATACAAAGTACATGTTTTGATGGTGGCAGCCGGATCACAGCATCGTCTGAATTAAAAGAATTAGTATTGACATGACAAATCTGAGCAGTTACGAACATGGCCAACAAGAGGCCATTAAATCCATCAGCAGAGTCTTCAGGCTGTTTCGGTAGCGTCAGAGATGTTGGACAACATGCATTTATCTCACTAGCAGCAGGCATTGTGGAGAAAAGGTGCGAGGTCTTTTTTTTCTGCGAAACCTCTTAGCGTCCCATAATCAGGAGTGATAATGTGTCTCATTCTATGCTAATGTGTGTGTTTTACAGCAATCAGGCGACAGGTGATGATAGCACGCACTGAGAGAGGTTCTGCTGTGTGCATGTTGCGGTGGGTGTGTGTGTATGTGTGTGTGTGTGTGTGTATGTGTGTGTGTGAGCGCGCAAGTGTGGACGCAAGGCACCATTAGTGACTTCCCAGGTCCTCTTCAGGAATACAATGGGCGGCGAAATTGCTTTAATGGAAAAAGGCTAATGTGAGACGCAAACACACATATACACGTACACACATATGAACACATCGCCTTAGCAAATCACTCAAGCCGGTGAGAGGCAGAAAAAGGGAGGATATTATCACTTACACTTGAAAAAATAGAGATGTAGGAGAGAGAGAATAGACAGCGAGGAGAGAGTTGGTGCTGCTCTTCTTCCACTTGCACATGCTTCCACCCACTAGAGTCAGTAGTTTTCCAAAACAGAGGCATACATTCTCAAGTCTAGATACAGAGGAGGGGGGGGGTCTAACCTGTATACCATTCTTACACAAGCAGGTGTGATTTGTGGAGAGAGACAGGAATGGAAAGAGAGGAGGAATGGCTGTAGATAGATGTAATGAAACTGTTACAACCTTACTTAAGGCTGGAAACAAAGAGGGAGGCCACACAGAGTTAAATGCCAATCAGATGTTTATTTAACAGTTTAACATAAAATACCTCAGAGTAATTGTGTATGTAAGAATAAGACAATAGTGTCAGCAGTGTGTGGATGTGTGGAAGTGTACTGTAGGCATGTTGGATGGTGCATCAAACCAAACACAGGTGGAAGGCTGAGGTTGCTGCAGCAGGCCAGGATCAGAATCAGAGAATGAACCTTCCAGCTGGGTAAGCCTTTATGCCTTCTTGAGGCTCCGCCTCTAGATGGGCGGGCACACTCAGAGGTCAAGGAATAGACGATCGGGTTCGAATTTAGGAGCTGATTTTTGGACTATTCGACTGCAGCCCAAGCCCCCAGGAAGTGTGCCAGACTCAGATGAAAATATTTGTGGTGGCCAAACGGCGGTACTACACCTCCGTTTGGTTGCCAGGCCCGGAAACACTTTTTCCCATTGACTTACATGGGGAAAGAGTGGTCACACTTGTATAGCCCTTATTAAAAACATTCGTTCCTCAAGTTGTAAAAATGTGCTAATAACGTTATTCTGAGTTATTTCCCTCTGCATTATGAACCTCTGCATAACCCACGGGACCGCGCCGCCCGGCACGTTCATGTGATGTGACGTGTTCAGTATTACATGAGTATTACCTTTACCCATGGATGCACAATAAGAACGGACCCATATCGCCTTACTGCCAGCCCACTGAGCTGTAATAATGGATATATTGCACATGTTTGCTGTAATTCATCATTTGTAAAATATTATACTACATGGGCTGTATGATGTAAATCTTGTGTTAAATAAAGTTAATATTACCGACGTAGATTAACGTCCCTGTAGCTTCTTATTGCACTTGCAAATATACCATTAAAGGAGTTGAACGTTGCTGTTTGCTATTACTATAATACCATGCAGGGATAAGCCAGAGTTTACAACCTTTGCATGTGGGCACAACACGTTTTGACCCAGATTAATTAGCTATACCATATGATATCGCCCGAGGAAGTCATCATACTTATACATATATAAATAAAGATATATGTGTCAAACAGGCCCGGTTCTACGGGGGTGCATAAGGGTGCATTGCACCCTCAGTTGAGTCGTTATGCACCCTCATTTGAAAAGTGAAAAAAATATATGAAAAATATTACATGTACAATACCAATAATTATAATAATTGTAGGAGCCATGATCACTATTGATTGGTTGGCTTGGGTCACATGGGTATGGGTGGCACTCATTATAATCCTGTTCACCTGCGTGAGGTGTGGGTGTGTGGAAGAGAGGGTGACACAGGGCCGTTGTACTTTTTTGTTGAACGCAAGATTACAATTGCTTGGATTATAACAATGTATATGTCTGATCACCGAGTTTTTTTATTAAACTACCATACGAAACAGAGCTTCAGATCTCAGCGAGTACTTTTTTAGCGTGTCATACAACAGCAAACAGGCCCGGCCTCAGCCTCTCAGCGACTTAGTTTGTTTCCTGCTGTCGCTACATTTTGTCAAAAAAAAAAAAAAACAAGCACAAAAGGCGTAAGGCGATCATCATCAAACAGCGCATGGATTAAGGATCTATTGGATGAGAATGGAGATATGGAAATAATTCACTGAGGTAAGCACTGGCTGTTAATAGAGATTGCAGTTTGGAAGCCGCATTCAACGCGGATCACAGCCAGGTAAGCCTTACCGCTGAATGTGCACATATTCACCGCTGTGTATCTCCGTATAACTCCGCTCTGTCGCATGGAAGTCGCGCTGCTCTGTTGATGTGGAAATGTGGAAATGTGATGCTTTGAAGGAATTGTCTTCCGATCTTTGAGTGTGTTGCAATCACACGAATGCACTGAGGAAGCTTGAATAATCTGACGGAGAAAATGAGTCAAATAAATGTTGACGTTGAAGGTGTTGAAATGGACTATGGGAAAAGAGAACGCACACTCACTGCGAAGGCATTGGTAAATAATAGGGGTGTAACGGTACACGTACCCGTACCGAAATTATTCGGTACGGGCCCTTCGGTTCGGTACACGTGTGTACCGAAGTGTACCGAACGAATATAACGTTAAACGTAAAAAATTGAGAACGTGAACAACTTCTTGGAAGTAATCTCAGGTGTAATTCAGAGTAATTTCCTCACATTGGGCTCATCGCGTCATAGAGCAAGTCATTCCATTGGATGAGAGGGCATGCTATGAGAGCTGGTCAGAGGGATGCGTTCAAATTTAGTCAGTAATTTGAGGAACTGTCGAAAATTAATGGCGAACGCAGATAAAGTTGAGCTCGAAAATCCTCCAGCATCATTGAAGTCTCCGGTTTGGGAACATTTTGGTTTCGCAGTTACATACAAGGATGACGGACAAAGACAGGTGGACCAAACCAAAGCTGTTTGTCAGCATTGTTCAACTAACATTGGTTACGCGGCTGGCAATACATCAAACTTGCACACTCTTGAAAAGGCATCACCCGAACGTGAATATCACCGGTACCAAAAGAAAAAAGACTGAAGTGCAAACCCAACTCCCGCTAGCATTTGAGCCTCCACCACTCGCAAAAACTTCAGACCGAGCCAAAGCTATTACAAACGCCAAATATCCTTATGTTGCCATGTTAGCAAAGCGCTACCTGGCTGTATCTGCTACCTCTGTCCCTAGCGAGAGGGTTTTCTCCACAGCAGGATACATTGCTAGTGCCAGCAGATCTGCCCTTTCGGCAAGCAATGTGGAAAAGTTCATTTTTCTTTAAACAACATGAAAATACAATGACAAGCAAGTCCTAATGTCAAACTGGCTGCTTAGGTACTAGTACAGTACAGTTCAAATACAGATAATTTCAGTTCATCGAAATGCTGCACCTTAATGTTCATTTGATTATATTTTGTATTTATTTGAGTGAATATTCACAGTTTAATAATAATTAAAAACCCAAAACTAATAGTTTATGTTTTGTGAGTACTTGTACAGTAAAGTTCAAATACAGATTATTTCAGTTCATCGAAATGCTGCACCTTAATGTTTATTTTATTATATTTTGTATTTATTTGA